>NW_009944781.1:0-15812 GCF_000696875.1 Nestor notabilis
CCATCCCTGGCGGTGTTCAAGGCCAGATTGATGGGACTTTGAGCAATCTGGTCTAGTGCGAGGTGTCCCTGCCCATGGCAGGGGGGTTGGAACTAGGTGATCTTTAGGTGCTTTCCAACCTAAGCCATTTTATGATTCCACGATCAATGCTTGGAGGGTGGCAAGGGGCTGAGCACTGGGCTGGGGTATCAGCACACCTGTGAGTGACTAATGCAACAAGGTCTTATGGCTACAGCCCTTTAGCAAGGGAGTGTAAGTACGCTTCCCTAATGTCTTCCCACAGTTGTGGTGCCCTGAGAAGGTTCGGCAGGAGAGAAGCAGCTGAGTGAACTTCCTTTCCTTGAAGTGCTCTGGATGTCTGTGGGTTGAAGGATCCATATCCGCTTGATTGGAGATGCAGTGGCTGAGATTTTGTGTAGCAACAATTCAGGTCTATAAACTACTAGGGCAGGAGGTGGCTGTTAATTAACAGAGATTTCAAAAAGATCTCATGAACTTCCCCATCCAGAGAGGCATTCTCTTCCCCTCCCCAGCCCCTTACCCCAAGTGGCTGTAGCTGTTAACTCTGGAAATATCCAAGGAGAAGCAGATCATAATAACAAGTCAGTGTGTGCCTCACGGCAAAAGAAATGTTCCCTTATTTCTAGTTTCTTAGACCAGAGGTTTGGCAATATTGTCAGATTTTCCCACTCCCACTCTTCTTGACACAGTTGCTATATTGTTCTTTTCTTATACAAAGTGATAGCTCTAGCTTCTCAACCAGCTTCACTGGTTGAGAATGGACTCTCCCTCATGTTGGAGTCATTTTCTGTTCTTAGGTATGAGTTTTGTCTATGCGGTCAGCCCTGGAGGAAGAGATGCAAGTAAGTCACTTTGGTTTACAGGCATGACTTCCATCAGGGATCTAGTGTGGAGAAAACTGTCTGGAAAATAACACTAAGTGGCTTGAAATGTCTACTGCAGACTCCCTCCTCTATAAGCAGTAGTGTGCACACTGAGGGGAGAGTCGCAGGAGGGAACACCAGTGCCAAAGGTCTGTTCTTCACACTTGACTGGCAGATTAAATTCACTTTCCATGGTCCTTCTTTCTGACTAGCTGTGGTGCTGTCACTGGGCTTTTCCAAATGTGGTAAGTTAGAGCTTGGGTGTAAATGGAACTGACAGTTAAGACAGCAGTGCTTTTGAAGACAGCAGATCCATTTGCAGGCACTAATGAAGGAGTTCTTGGTTTCCTTCCATCTAAATCCTCCAGACAATCGTTTTATTGAGGAAATCCACCATGCAGTGCTGTTACGGAGAGGATGGGATTAAAAACTATTTTTGGAGCCAGGAATGAAGGATTTGGATGGTAGAGAGCTGAAGAGAACCCCCAGATGGGTATTTTGGTATCTTCTGAGTTGGATTCCATTCTTAATTTATCCAAGAATATTATCCTTGTTCTGGATTAATATACATTTTTAAATGCAAATATCTGGTTTTATTTTACTTCTAGGACTTTCATTTTAGATCTACCATCAAAGATGAATAAGAAAACATGCTTGATTGGCCTAAGAGGTATTAAAGGACATTCCTTTCAGAAGAGGAGGTAAAGCTGTTGCACTTCTCCTCTGTGGTAGCACAGCCCAAATAAGCTTTCTGATTATATGTGAAATATATATGACATGCCAGTCATTCCAGTAGCTCAGCACCAAGAAATGAGAAAGCTCATGGTCCCCACAGGTCAGTTCTCTCTGTCACTTTGGCCCCATTGAGTGGTTTTCATAGAATCATTGAATGGTTTGGGTCAAAAGAGACCTTAAAGCTCATCTAGTTCCACCCCCTGCCATGGGCAGGGACACCTTCCACTAGACCAGGTTGCTCTAAGCCCCTGTGTCCAACCTGGCCTTGAACACTGCCAGGGAGAGGGGGCATCTTTTTTTTCCTGTTACTTTCACTTCAACAACAATATTTTTGGAAGTGACATCCTGGATTTTCCTGATTCCAGAAGAAAATCAGACTTGGTGTGACATTTTTGGGGAGAGGTGGGGGGCGAGAACCTCTGAATTGCTGTTGCTTCTGCCTGAGCAACAGGCAGGGTTTTCTTTGTTCTAACACATGGGTGATTTGAGGGGAGGAGCCAAAATCGTGCCCTTCATTACACTTCATGCTCAGTTTTAGCTGGGATGAGGGATTTAGCTACTGCTTAAGGCATTGGTCCGTGAGCACATTTGTTGTGTATGTCACAGTGTGAGTGGTTTGGCTATTAAAATTTATGAATTTACAGCCCTGGCAGTTTTGGGGTAGGGAAGAAAATAGATTTGGAAAGTATACCGTACAAATTTGTTCTGGTGTTATGGTGGAGCTAGTATTTCCATTCATAATGACTGTTTGTGAGTCACTATGTGGAGAAGATGAGTTTTAAAAGGACAGTGAGGAAAATTAAATCGTATGTTTAGAACTGCTCTAAAGGTGGTGTCTGATCACAGATGAGCTACAGACTGTTTCATTGAAATGACAGAGCAGCTGTCAGTGCAAACAGAGAGGCATCTGCTCTTTGATCCTGTTAGAAAAATCTCTGCCTGGGGCTCAAAGATTTTGGGGTGAAAAGTAACTAGAAAACGCTCAAGAAAGTAAAGTGCTGTAATCACTCAGGAAAGGTTATCTATCTAACGTGTCATAAAGAGTTACTCTCATTTGTTGAAGAAGCACTTACGCTCAAATTAGCTTGTTGATGGGCATATCATAGAAGGTGCCTTTTGAGATTTGAGTGTGACTGCAATTGATTGTGGGAAAATGAAGAAGAACACTGAACGACCTCTGTTTCTGAAGAGCAAATAATGGGAAATAAAAAACTCCATTTGCAAAAAGTACTGAAAGAAATCTTTCCTTTAAGAGAAAATTACCTGTTTTGAAAGAGAGTGATCTGTTATGAGAAGAAGTTCAAATTGGAAGTATGGGTGAGAATTAAGCAGAAAGATAAAATTGAGAGCAAACCAAAATGGACCTGGATACTTCAAGTCATCAAAAGCTAGTTAGGTCATTTACCAAGTATCTGACAACACCCTTAAGAGGTCAGGGCAAAGACACAGGCTCTTACTACGTGGTGGAAGTGAGAAAGGAGCTAAGAGCTACGAGAATAAGAGGTGAAATAAAGTTGTCTTTGAGGGTTTCACAGTCAATGAAACAGACTGCTTTATGGTGGTAAGTTCTTTTTCTTGGTTAAGCTTTCCTTCTGAATATGCAAGTCCAATTGTGCAGGACAATAGTTTTTATATAGACTGATTTTTAGTTAGAAACTGCTGTGTGAGTACTAGCTTGTAAAAGATAGCTCTTAAGTATCTGTTACTGGAAAGAGGACAGGGTTCAACCTGTGGAGCACAAGTTGAATTCCGTGTGATTGCCATCAGCTACTGGGAAGTGGGGAAAATAAAAGGTCAATGCAAAAACCTTTGCCTTCAAACTTGTGTCTTAAATGTGAAGAGAGGGTATATTTTGGATCCAGAGAAAGAAGTGGTGTTGGGGGGGAATAGTCAGTGTTTTGCATCAGTGCTTGCTGGCTGTAGTTTATTCCAGATAGCACAGTGGGGTGGATTTGGCTAGGGGGAACACACACTGAAAAGTGTACAAGTACTTGCACAGGTGGTCTTAAATTCAGTAAAACTGAAAATTAAATAACTACTGAAATGTATGTGTTAAATCCTGTGCATTAAAGCAAAAAATGTTCAGATTAGTGAATGATGGAGTGAAAATAAGGTCTGCTGAGACAGTGCTATGAATTTCCCCAGATTTCCTTTGTCACGGCAGACAAACAATCCTACTCTTGGTTTCACAAGCAACCAAGACTTAATTAACACTTGGAAATTGCTTTGAGATCTTTGGGTGAAAAGCTATGAAGTTATAATGATATTTGATTAAATGCAAAGAAAAGCAGTGCTTTTCTTGGAGAATGATTAGAGTTTGAACTTCTATCACAAGGAATCATTTTCTGCTCTGGAGGTGGCCGTGTTTTGATCAGCATTCTATTCTTGGTGACAATGGCTTGTTTTGGTAGTGGAGATAAAAAGACCAGGAGTAGCATTTGTGCTGTGTGCCACATTGGTATAAAAAGCCTCCATCCCAGTGAATGAGCAGGAGCTCGGCTTACCTGGTGTGTTCAGTCTTACATGTAGTAGAACCTGAATCAGTTCTTACCACAGATGCACAGCTGAATGCTACTTACTTTGGTTAAAAAAAAATGGCTTTAAAACCACTTGGAAGGTATGGGAAAAAGCTAGGAATAAAGAGGAACTTCCTGATTTTCTGCTGTAAACCAGGCTGTCCTCTTGTTCTGCAGTGGTGAGTCGATGTGGGCTGACTTGCCAGCGGGAAGGAAGGCGCTGCAAATGTCATTCTTCTTTCCCATGTTATCTTAGCGATGTAGCAAGGCATCTTTGGCTGAAGTGAGGAACAGGCTAAAAGGGCTGGGAGGTTGCTCTTGTCAGTACTAGTCTCCTGCTGTTGCTGCCTTCAGGTGAAATTTGGAAGAAACACCAGTTTTTGCTGGTGGCTTACGCATTTCTCTTGCAACTCCACCTGGGAGAAGGCACAAATCATACATTTAAATCCAGGCTGATCTGTCTCCCCTGACTACTGCTGCTAAGAAATGTAGAGTGTAATGATGAAGAGGGGGTTGTGTAACAGAAGTATACCCAAGTGTGCTAGGAAGGAGTTTCTTCTACACTCAGTGATCCAGAAGAATCTGAGACCTTCTTAAAGGTGTTTGCTCTCCCTACCCCCAGATATAGTTCACCACTGGGTCCCCTTGGCATTTCTTCACAGCTTATGTTTTCTGTGACTTTGTGTGGTGATACACATTTTCTGTTCAAAGAGGACAGGGAGGAAGATCTTTGGCTATTCAAAGAAAGGAGCTCTGATGGGAGAAATTAAAACCTAATTTTTGTGTACCTAGTTGAAAAATTGAGCTTCAGTGAGTAAATACTTGTGAGAATTTTGCAAGGATAAGTGAAGACTATACAGACAACAAAAAAGTTAATACTATTTTACTGTAAGTAGTAAAATAACTAGTAATAGTACCAGTTACTACACCACCTCTCCTATGAAGACAGGCTGAGAGAGTTGGTGTTGTTTACCTGGAGAAGAGGTGGCTCTGGCGAGACCTTACTGCAGCTTTCCAGTACTAAAAGGGTAAGAAAGATTGGGACAAACTTTTTACATTCTGTTGCAATAGAACAAGAGGTAATGATTATAAACTTAAAGAGGGTAGGTTTAGACTAGAAATAGGGAAGAAAAATATAGGGTGGTAAACAATGGAACAGGTTGCCCAGAGAGGTAGTAGATGCCCCATCCCTAGAACATTCAAGGTTGGACAGGGCTCTGAGCAGCCTGATCTAGTTCGAAATGTCTTTGCTTATTGCATGGGGGTTGAACTAGATGATCTTTAAAGGTCCCTTCCAACCCAAACTATTCTATGCTTCTATACTTACAGCATCTACTGCCCAATATCTGAAGACTATGCCTGTGGCTGCTTGTCTGGGAAGCAGTTCTGCGGTGGCGTTCAGTATGTGCTCCCATACTACCAGTGGTGGAACTCAAAAAGGTCATCTATGAAACTCCAGCAGTACTGGTAGAAGAACCAGTTTTTTCCCATTACTTCTTTTAGAGCATCAGTCCCAAAGGTTGTCACCGTGATGGTAGAACCTGTTGAGTTTATATATCTTAACACTATTCATGGAGAAGTAGTTTGACCAGAAGTAGCCTGTATAGTTTAAATAGAAGATCTAATTGTGTAATTTATTTGTAAACACAGACATTCTACTTAGTATAGACAGACTTCCTACTATATGTCTGTTACAAAATGGAAAGCATGTCCGCTTTCAGATCAGTCAGTGGTTGGAGGCAAGTAAAAATGTTAGAAGGAAGGTTAAAGAAGAACTTGTTTATGGCCTTTTATTAAAAGAAATAAAGAAAAGCTGCTTTTCTGGGGAGGAGAACAAGCTGCAGGGGAAGAAGGAGAGTGCTGTGATGATAGGTCAAAATTCCAAGTTTCCAGTTTTGCATAAACTCAATTCACAGTCACAGGAGCACGTTGTGAAATGAGACATTAAAAATCAGAATGAAATTATTTTTCTGTGAGAGCATGATGACCTATGGAGGGTGATGTATGCCAGATCCTGCTGAGGATACCTGGCACCCTTCATCACCCTCCAATCTGCAAAGCTGTTCGGCATCACAGGAATGGGGCAATATGTGAATGCTGAAACACCTGCAAATCAGGCTCGAGGAGCAATCAGAGTGCGATAAACATTAATTAGTATAATACCCAAACCCTTAATGGAGGAAGGAAAGTTGATTACACTGTCTCACTTGGGATTTCTTTCTGCCAGAGATGGTGTATGATGACAGTTTCTGATTACACTTACTCAGACGCAAAGTAAGACTTTAAAAACCTGCTTAAATACAGAGAGAGAAGAGCAGAAAGCAAACAAGTTGATCTTTCTTTGAGTGGTTAAATGTATTCGGCTTCTTATAAAAACATACGGTTTTGCCTTTTGTCTTTCAAACTTTTGAGGTGAATTGGCTTTGTGAACTGGCTTTGAATGTTTCCCTGCATCGCTGTAAACCAGAAATGTCTCTGCAGCCTTTCCTTTGCACTCTCCATCTCGATCCTGCGATGCTGCCAGGGGCTGGGGCAGAGGTGCCCTGTGGGAGCAGGGAGAGTGGGGCTTGGGCTTCTCATAATCGCTTTCTGACTGTGCCGGTCATTGCTGCATGAACTCTGAGCTGGCCCACCACAGTGCATAGGAACATTTGTATGTGGTAAGGCTGTTTGTAAAGGAGGCTCCCGTGCATCATAAAACATTATCCTTTGTTGGCCAGCCAGAAAACCCTTCAATATTTTAGCCCAGCTCCCTAGGGCTGCTTCAGTCTTGTGGTTTGTGTATCTAAACCCTGAGTTATGGGTACAGAGAGCAATGCATTGATGTTTCCACACCACTTAAGCTTGAGGAGCCATAAAAGCCCATGGCCTCTTTACAGGAAGATTTTTTGACAAATTAATACTTGGAAAAGTTAGAGATTTTCTTCTTCTCTGGAGCATGCAAGTGGAAGACAGCAGTGATGTGCTTCTGGGTCCTAGGAAAGAAGCAGGTGAGGTTGGACTAGATGAATTCCAGAGGTCCCTTCCAACTCTAATCATTCTGTCATTCTGTCAAGGGGCTCAATAACTTGAGAAGAAAGGTGGATGTTTAGCTACCTCAGCACTATCTGCTGCTGCTGCTGCTTTCATCATAGGATGATGTCTCCCCTCCCCTGGAAGGTAGTCTCTCCTCACCTCATTGGTGTTTATCTCGCTTTTGGAAACCCACTGAAACTTGTCCTAGGGGCAGTGATATCATGCTGTTTTGGGCACTGGTGCTGTGAAAGGAGAAATGGCAGCCAGCGCTGTTACCGTCCCTTGTTATGCTGCTCCAGCACTAGCTACTTGGGGAGTCTGGGGATGTAATAAAATGCAAGAACCATAAATTCTGTCCCTTTTAATTCATGCCTTCTGCAGTAAGGGAGGAATTTAATAAAAGTACACTTCGTGGGGGAAAGAAGGAAAAAAAAAAAAGAAAGAGGCAGCTTGACTTTTAGGCAAAAAGCCAACGTTTTACAGAGCAAATTTATCATATGTACCCTGAAGTTCAGAACAGCAATGCCAAGCCAGCCCCCTGCTATCTCTCAGGGCTGAAGCTTGGGCTGGGGAGGAGACACAGGATTTGCTGTGATGTGTACAGTCCTCATTTAAGGAAAAAGTCATTTAATACTTCGGCTGCCTTATCCTCCTGTGCAACTTCATTTCTCATTCTGCTCCCTAATGTTCTTTCTCCTTGGTTGGTCACTTACTTTTGTACTTCAGACATGAAATTGAAGCTCTTGGGTATTCTGGAGAGGTTTGTTCCCAGTCTCTGCTGCATTGTCTTTCTCACCTTGGTGTGTAGCTTGGCTCTTCTCTCTCCCACTTCCCAAGTTTTGTCATCCCTGTCACTTTTGGGTGATGTGTATGCTCAGCATAGACTGCAGAGGGTCTCCTGCTGCTGCGATGCTTCCTTCCAGCTGAAATACAAATTCTTGCTCAGGCACCTTTCTGGGAATCTGTCAGCCTGTCTTTAAACCTGCTCTGATATTAAACATTATTCTGATGCTGTCTGATCCCTAGCAAATATAGATGGTAAAAATAATCTTTGATTTTTTTGCCTTTAAAATTCTTTTTTGGCTTTGTGGAGCGCTAGGAGACCCTCACAGAAATACAGTATTATTGCCAGTGCTGACAACTGTCCAGTGTCCTTATGTCAGATTCCTAATGCCTCAAATATTTTTCCTGTCAGAGTAAGAGAACAGTAATTTTTCCCCCATGAGCAACCACAGACACAGTAGAGGTGGTCTTTCAGTAGCCACCTGCGTGTGAGATTTATCAGAGGAGTTATAAGGAAATAATGGGAAGTGATCTGCTTCATGGCTGCAGATGGCACGTCTGCATTTAGAGAATATAGGGCCAGAGATGGAGGCAGTGAGGTGGGAGTTAATATGCTGTGGGTGTTGGAAGGAGTTGCCTGTAAAATGGAGAGCAGTTCAATGTAGCAGGATGGGGGCTTTAGGAGAAAGGAGTAACAAAATCAAAGCTCGGGGTGATGCATAGGGGGCTTGACTGCAAAAAAAATTCAGAAGGACAAGAGAAAGTGAAAGGTTGAATCCCAACAGCTGAAAGATTCGCTTTAATATCTGCTTAGATCAAAAATAAAAGTGTATGGATTGAGAGATTATCCACTAGATAGATTTAATCTGCCACATGCATTACTTCCCCAAGGAGAAGCACTGGGAGGGGAAGGTTGGTTTGGCTCAGTGCCCTGGATTTGAAAGCAGGTGATTTATCTCCCTTTCTTCTGCAGGCTCCCTTTTCACTTGTCCCAAAGCATGTGTCCTGCCCAACAGGAGGGGTTCTCGCTGTATGCCTCCTGCTTATCTGCAACTCCAGAGTCACGCTGGATCTAACTATAAAGGGGTTTCTCAAGCAGAAAGGAGTACAGAGAGCAAAATAACACGGCACTGGCTAACAGGATAGGCATGTAGGTTCAGATGCTGGTGGTGGTTTTGGCTGTCTGAACGCAGGGTTCTGAGGGGCATTAATGGGCCACTTTATTAACAGTTACCTTTCCTGTCCTAGCTGCACTTGCCTCTCAAACAAACACCACTCAGTAACATGCTCCGTAAATGGAGGTTGAGGTCTGATTGCCACCTTGCTTCCAACACTTTGCTTCTGAAATCCTTGGCAACAGCCTTCTCCATCCATTCCTGTTTCCTTTCTTTGTGCTAACAGCAGTTGACTCCTTTGAGTAAGTTCAGTTTCCACAGCAGTAGAAATACTAAAGTTGCTGGAGGACACTTGAACATGAAGAGGTTTTTCCCCCATGTATTTTTCAGCACTAATATGGTATATTATCTCTTTAACTAACACATGCATCTGTATCTTGAACTGTACATGCATAAGTTATGTACTTTTAGGAGCCTGTACACGTGATGGAATTTGGATTGGTTGGATTGAGGGGGTTTAATAATTTTTTTCATAGTTATCTTGCTTAGCAACAAATAAATTAATTCTCTAGACTGATTTGTGTTACTTCTGTGTTGTGTACCACCTCAGGTGAAGGTTTTTGGCAGATTTCCTAAGGTCAGTGGGATTTGGCCTGTTAAATCCTAGACTAAATCACAGGAGAAAGTACAGGGTGCCTAAGAGAAGAGTTGTCATGGTTTGAAACACCTGAACTGGCACTGGACAACTTCCCCAGCTTGTGCTGGGAGCTTCTTCACAGCTTTTTCACAGCTAGTAAAAGAGTGAGTGTGGGAGAGAAGGTTGATACTTAGTAGTGAAGCACTGGGGGTAATGTCGGTCAGGAAAGGGAGCAAGGGAAGCATTTGACTGGCTCATTTCACGTGCATAGAGTGGGAGGAAGATAGAAGAACAGTTACTGGTTTCCAGGCCTGAGTTTGCATAACTATTTGCTTACCACTTCATTCTGGGAGAGAAACATGTGCTTGTCAGCCCTGAGAATTGTGTCTGGGAATCAGCAGGGTACTGGCTAAAAGGCAATTGATACCTCGCTTTTACCTGGAGCTTCAGGAAGGCTTTGCTGAGCTCTTCTAGCAGAGGGGTCTACTCATGGGTGAGAGGGAAAATTGCATCATTGATTTGAGAGAGAGCAGCAAAGCAGAAATAAATGACTGGGTTTTTTTCAGCTTTGAAGGAAGTAAAAATAGTCAGATGTCCCCAGGAGCAGGACTGGAAATAGTGTCAATCAATACAACTGTGAAACATCTAGAAAAGAGGTGAACTGTGAGGTGGGAAAACGTGCTGGGGGAAGGCAGTTAGGGAAGACGTAGGTCCTTCAGAGGCATCTCACAGCTTAACAAAACAAGGCAATAGGACAGCCCTATGACACATGAAATTTGCTGCACACAGGTGCTAGGAAGTGCATGCTGAAAGGAACAACAGAAACTACTCTGAGAACCTATCAAGTGTGTAAGTGATGTGGACTTACACCACTGAGACAGAGGGAGGGTGTGGGAAGGAAACCATGAACAGATTTGTACTTCATGTTGGTACAAAATACAAGCTGTTAGGCTGTGTTTAAAATAAAAGGATGGGGATATGGAGAATAATTCTGAGGGGAATCTCGGGAGGTTCAATTTAACTCATCTCCCACTCCAGAAAGAATAAAGTAGAAACAAGCTGTGTGCTTTCCTGCCGTATGCATAAGGAAGGATTTTCATGTCTCTGGGAAGAGGGAAACATGGCTATAAACAGACAGAAACACTTAAAAGTGTTTAGAGAAAGAAGTGGGGTTCTTTCAGAACAGTACAAGGTGAACAGGCTGCTTGTACTTGCGTTGTTTTTTCACTGCCTACAGTAGGGGAGCTTTAGTGGAGTCTATTTCTGTACTGTAATAGGGAATGTGCTGCACAGAGTGAAAATGCTTGAAAAGATGGGTTTGGTACAGTTTGAAAATGGGAATTGTGGATCATTGCTGATAGCAAATATGTTACTAAAAGGAATTATGCAGACAGTGGGGGGAAAAGCTTGGGAGCTCTCTACTCAAAAGCAAAGAGGAACCTCTGGTAAAATCTAAATACAGTAGTTTGAATTTTACAGGCATAAAATGATCCAGTGAAACCCATTGCTACAAAACATTGCTGAAATGGAGTTCTGTTTCTCCTAATGGGTTGTATAGCCATAAAAATGTTCTTTGTTGGTTTCATTAGAGGGGTGAAGATTCAGAACAACTTTCAGTTTTGAAACTTTTCAGGCTGGGTAGAATCTGCTGCGTATGCATGTGGAAGGGAAGTCTCTTCTGAGAAGGTGGCTCCATGGTTACCTGTAGCTGATGCCTCCTAGCCTCTTGTTGAACCTGTGTGACAGTTCCTACAGAGTGGTAGCGACTGTGCACAACATGCCAGCAGCTTCAGTCATGCCCCTGGCTGCAAAGCATGTGCTATAAGCTCAGTGGGAAAGCAACGTGTCCACATGCTGAACTCGGATGTACTTAACCAGTGACCGCTACACCCTGGTGCTACAGGGTGCTTTTCACCTCAGTCCCAAAACATTTTGATGCTGATCATGTCATGGCTTAACCCCAGCTGGCAATGATGCACCACACAGCTCCTTGCTCTCTCCTCCCCAGCAGGATGGGGGAAGAGAATTGGAAGAGTAAAAGTTAATATCCTGGTTTCAGCTGGGGTATAGTTAATTTTTTTCCTTGTAGCTGGTACAGTGCTGTGGTTTGCATTTAGGCTGAGAACCATGGTTCTCACCACCATGGTTACCATGGTGGTAACACACTGGTGGTTTAGTTGTTGCTACGTTGCTTACTCTAAGTTAAGAACTTCCCATATTCTGCCTGTGATGAGACGCACAAGAAGCTGGGAGGGAGCACAGCCAGGACAGCCCCCTTTGAGGGGGAAAGTGAGCGAGCAGACGTGGGGTGCTTAGTTGCTGGCTGGGATTAAACTACAGCAGTGGGAAAACTTGTGGGTTGAGATAAGAACAGTTTACTAATTGAAATAAAATATAATAATAGTAATAATAATTACTTGAAACGAACAGTGACATTTTAAAAAGATAAAATCCACAAAGACAACTGATGCAAGTGAAAAACAGTTGCTCACCGCTAACTGACCAGTGCCCAAGCAGCACCCCCTGGCCAACTTTCCCCCTAGTTTATATGCCAAGCATGATGTCCTTTGGTCTGGGATGTCCCTGGGGTCAGCTGTCCCAGCTGTGTCCCCTCCTCATTCCTTGTGCACCCCATTCTGCTCACAGGTGGTGTGAAGAGGCAGAAAAGGCCTTGACTCTGTGTAAGCGCTGCTCAGCAGTAACTAAAGCATCCCTGCGTTATCAACACTGTTTACAGCACAAATCCAGCATAGCCCCATAAGAGCTACTATGAAGAAAATTACCCGAGCTGAAACCAGCATATCTAGGTTTGCAGAAATTATGCAGGTTAGCATGTCTTACTACTCCAAATGAGGACCTGATGTTGTTTAACCAGTGTGGAAACCAGATCACAAAGCTGTGAAGCAACATGGAAGAAGTTGTTCAACAAACTGCTGGTATAGTAGAGGACCTGAAAAGCCTTGTGAGTCCTGAACTCCACTCATTAGCATGTGTTGCCTTTCATTTTATTAAAAGTCATTTTAATTAAAAATATGTTGGCAGTTGATAACTGGCCATGGCTTTCTTGTCATCAGTACCTGCAGAGGGCTTGTGGCACTCTGGCGTGGCAAAAAAGCTGCAGTTTTCCATCTTTCTGTGCTGTGCCTTAAGCAGCTGCAGGGGTGTTGTGCTGTGAGTCACGGACTAGACCTGCCTTGCTGTCGGAGTACATAAAGCTCTCAGTGGGACCAAGACAAGCATAGCTCAACCAGTGCTATTTTGCTCCATGAAACAACCCAGTCCACTGGGATTCACATCCTTTCCTGAGGGCCTGGCTGTTGCTAAAGAATCTCCAGCTCTGGCTTCTTCATGTTAAGAAAGGTGCTTTCCTCCTAGGATCTCCCAGCGAGTGGAGGCCAGCCGGGCACAGCTTCAGGCAATTGGGGAGAGGGTCACACTCGCCCAAGCGAAGATTGAGAAGATAAAGGGCAGCAAGAAGGCTATTAAGGTAGTGAGTTCAGTGGGGGCTGCATGGTCTCTCTTCTTCCTTCCACCTTTCCTCTTTACGCCTGATGTAAGCTCTGGAGAAGAACAGGCTCGGCTGCCGCAGCTGCTGCCCGCTCACCTCTCCATGCCTCGCTGCTGAGCAGGGTTGTGATGAGAATCCCTTTCCTGACCCGGCCGATTGATGATTTTTAGACCCATCAGCCTCAAAGCTCCAGGCCTTAGGAGGCCTATATAGGTTGCTGCCCCTGCTGCTTCCTGAGAGAAAGGCATGTGCTGAGCTAAGCCCAGCATCCTCACACTTCAGACTTATAGACACTTTGTCTGTTTGAATGAAAGCTGCTGTTGCAAAGCCTCCTCTTAGTTCATCTTAATCCTGTTGAGCCATGTAAAACTGGTGAAAATCCTTCTGTCCCTATTTTTCTTACATTTTATACGGTATTTCCAGCTCCCTTCCTGCTAGTGGAAGCCTTTTTGACTTCCTTGTACTCAGAGAAGCTCTGGCACTTCCAGTTTTGGAAGTGACAGCCCATGGGTGTTTGGGTCCAAGGCTGTCCATCCCCTCTGGCAGCAGATTCTGTGCCTACCTGACTCATAGAATCATAGAATAGTTTGGGTTGGAAGGGACCTTAAAGATCATCTAATTCCAACCCCCTGCCATGGGCAGGGACACCTTCCACTAGACCAGGTTGCTCCAAGCCCCGTCCAACCTGGCCTTGAACACTGCCAGGGATGGGGCAGCCACAGCTTCTCTGGGCAACCTGTGCCAGTGTCTCACCACCCTCATAGTGAAGACTGCTTTCTTAATGTTTAATCTAAATCTCTCTTCTGTCATTTTAAAGCCATTCCCCCTTCTCCTGTCACTACATGGCCTTGTTAAAAGCCCCTCTCTGCATTTCTTGTAGGTCCCCTTTAGGCACTAGAAGCTGCTCTAAGGTCTCCCCAGACCTTCTCTTCTCCAGGCTGAACAAGCCCAACTCTCTCAGCCAGTCTTCATAGGAGAGGTGCTCCAACCTTCTGATTATGTGTTGCTATTATTATAGGACTGTCTAGTTGAGGTTTTTCAGTCCCTTCTTGTTTCTCCACAGGTGTTTTCCAGTGCCAAGTATCCAGCTCCTGAACGGCTGCAGGAATACAGTTCAATTTTTGCTGGTGCAGAAGACCCAGCTAAACAGAAATGGCCAAGACACAAGATTCAGAGCAAACACCGAATGCTGGATGAGAAAGCTCTGCAGGTAAGGAGGGGGAGAATAGATCTCGAGATGAACAAGCAAAGAGAAGCTGGGATGCAGTTAGTCTTGTTCATGAAGTAGACCAGGACTTTAGGATATAGGCTGGGACCAGAACATCTTTTCAGTTTGGCCTGTTGGTAGGTATGTATGAGATCAGGTTGGGAAGCTTGTAGAGCTGCCAGTTGGAGAGGACTGTGTCAGTACAAGACTTTGGCTGGGCGTTGAGTGCTCTGGGTGAATGTCAAGTGCCGACTCTCCAGAGCAGTTCCATGTCCTGAAATGCCGCTGTGTCCTGCAGCAGGGCTGGTGGGTGCTGCTGGCTGGGCTTAGGGCTTCGGCTGTCCATAACAAGGTAACTGGGATCAGAGTCATAACTGTTTGAAAAATAATTTCTGAAGGCTCAAATACAAGTGATGGTGTGAAGGGAAAGGTAAAAATGCTTGGGAGCGTGTCAGGAGAAAGGAATCAGAGCATTTTCTGTCCTAGGAAGGCATCATACTTGGGTATTGTCCCTCCCTCGTTCCCAGCTAAGTTTTACATCTTGGGGAGGAAGATCATTTTGCTGCTTTACCTCTTTTGTTTGCACTTTGCTGCTTCTTTGCCTTTTGCTCAGCTGTTGTAGGTTGCAAGCCTTTCAGAGGGGCTGAATCTCTTGGTACCCAGCACAGTTGGGGCTTCCAGGTGTGCCCATAGCACTGATGACTGCGGCTGGTGGTGTTGAAGGAGGTCCTGAAACATTGAGTTCCCTTTTAGCCTGTGGGTTGAGTGGCAGAGGAGCTTCTTAAGGAGGTCTCAGAAGTGGTGGGTGTGTCAGGAAATGCTTCCAAAGGATTCTCCAGCGATTTGGGTCACATCCCTGGGTTGGAAGGAGAGGAAGAAGAGTTGCTGTTCTTAAAGTTTGAAAGTTGCTGTGTATGCACTGTGCCAGGAGTAGCAGATGTGCTCTTCTTGCAGGTTAGGGATCAGCCTGATAACTTCCCTGCTCTCTATCCCTAAAGAGACTTCTTTCCTCATCCTTGTTTGCCTTGGCCCAAAAATAAAGCTGCTACTGAATAATTCATCCTGCTAAACTTTGCTGAGTGTAAATGGAGCTGAGACCTCGCATGGTGAGGTGGTTATGAATATTTCAGCCAGGCCATGAAGTGGGGTTGCTGGCCAAATGGACAGCTGGCAAACTTGAGCAAGGTTCGTGCTTCCTTCAAGCACGAAGGGCAGAGTTGTGTGTGGGACCTGCTGCTGGACAGCCAGAGGGTTCTGGTCACGGTTGTGCTGTGCAGCTGGTGGCCCCATCCCATCACAGAATGATGAGGGGAGCAGAGGTAGGCAGTGGGTGGACAAGGGTGATGCTCTCCCACCCTCAAGGGCTGGTGACAGTGTACAGCCCCTCACACAGGGAGGGGATTGAGAAGAGC
>NW_009944781.1:15860-19632 GCF_000696875.1 Nestor notabilis
TCCAGGAGGCCCTGCACATCCCTCCCCACAGCCCCTCATGCCACCTCTTCCCTGTTCCAGGCAGTCTCTGTGCATTACCACATACTGCCCTTCGTGACCAGGGCTGCTTCAGCAGAGGGACAGACTGGTGCAGGCCCCTAGGGATGTTTGTATTTGTTCCTCCCCTCCTGTGACCCATTTCTTCCTCCTCCTTTGGGGCTACTGATCTTTCTCTGGCTTTGCTGGCCCTACCTCATGCAGTGGTCTTGTTACTTTGCCAAGCTCATACACCCTAGCTCCTGCAGCTCTTCTGTGGGGTGGGGGAATGCTGTTGGCTGTCAGCTGATGAATGATGGGCTGCTCCTGTGCTAGGAGCATCTGGTGTGCTGAGCAGGTCGCAGAATGGCCAAGCTCTGACCACGTTCCAGGGGAACAGTCCCTTCTTGGCCAGAGCTGAGCACGGAGCCTGACGTACCTTGCAGTAATGAAATGTGGCAGAGGGGAGTCTAATGTTTGCATTTGTGCCCTCCTCAATTATTCAGGGCTTTCAGCAGAGGCTCGCTGCCTGTTTTCACTTCTAATGAGGGCCTCTTTGCTGGGAGCAGTTGCAGTGGCCTTTGCTAACTTCACTCACACACGCTTCACCAGGAAAGCAAGCTCTGCTTTTGTCAGTTTGAGGGTAAGTGGAGGCAGCCTGTGCTCAGCATTTAGGGCTTGTGCTCTGGGGGGAAACCAGCTGAGTTGGAAATGTGCATGCTTCTGCAGTTTATTTAAAAATGCTTCCCTCCTGGGAAATCCTCCTTTCCCCCTCCACATCCCAAGCAAGAGAAAACTCACTGTTTAGGTCAGTAAGGTAAGCACTGATGGATAAGAGTGCCAGAAACAAGGTGCTTGTGGTAAGCCTGGAATGTCACTTGCTTTGCACATTGCTGTGGTAGCAGCCAGGCAGGGCTCAGCAGTGAGTTGGCTGCAGCCCTGTGGGGCTACTCAGGCACTGGGCACTGCCTTTGTGGTGGGAGCAGAGTCTGGGTCCTGCAGGTGCCCCTCAGGAGGCTGGAAAACAGGCTGGTAGGATGGCGTATCAATCTCAGACATGCTGTGCCTGAGCTTGGGAAGAGGTCCAAGCGAAAGCTGCAGTCCGCTGCTGGAGCAGTCTTGCTGGGCTTCAGAACTGTCAGTAACTTGGTGTGTCTGTGAATTCTGCCTCTCTCTGAGTCCATATGGGCATGGGGAGGCTAAACCAGGGGTTTGCCATTCACCCATCTTCAAGTGGTTTTCGAGCAAGCCTCAGCACTCCCGTGGCGTGGAGGGAATGGGATTTCTGTTGTATCAGACCAATTTCCTTTGTAATAGTGCACGCTGAATTAAACTTAAGCACCAGGGTGACTTTATATATACTTCATATATATATATACTTTTATGTATACTTTATATATTTAGGAAGAAAAGTGCCTGGAATTGCAGCGTCCTTAGGAGTGTGATCCTGCCAGGTGCCAAACCCCAGCATTCCAGTGCCCCCCATGCTTTCAGTATGTCAAGGCTGCCAAACCTTTGGCTTAAGGCCTTAATGTCCCTATAAGAAAACCGATGTTTTAAATGGTGTGTTAACTTGTGGAATTCACAGTTGTAGGACATGACAGTGTG
Source organism: Nestor notabilis (assembly GCF_000696875.1). Taxonomy (NCBI): domain Eukaryota; kingdom Metazoa; phylum Chordata; class Aves; order Psittaciformes; family Psittacidae; genus Nestor; species Nestor notabilis. The sequence continues at coordinate 17,484 of NW_009944781.1, forward strand.
TAACTATTCTAAATTTCAAACCAGATCTAGGTACTTGACTAAGACCAGGTTTTTGGTGGCATTTAAATGAAAGGATTACAAAGAGCCTCACATTTCCGAGTAATACTCATGCTTAGTGCTTTTATAACTGCCTTAGATGAGACTTACAAGTAAATTTAGGTAACGGTTGGTTTCTCACTAGGCCCTTGAAGTGACGCACATACTTCCAGTGCTAATTGAAATCTACAAAGAGAGAATTAAAAAAATATATATATGACTTGAGGGCTAAGTGTGTGTGAACAGTTCTAGCGAAAGCATCAGCACTCCCTCATGCTTAAAAAATTAAACATTGGGAAATTAATATTAATGATCAAAAGAACCTTTATTTTTGAACCTCTCCTTCTACAGCTTCTAAATAAGAGTTTGTTTATTTTTGCCTACTTGCCTCTGTAAAAATTCAGGATGTTTGTTTCAGTGTATTTTTCACAAGTTGGAATGGGTTCTTTGGGGGTGGGGGGATGGATTAAATCAAAACCTCACAGGTTTTTCCCATTTTATAGACCCAGAGCATCATACAAACTCTTAGTTGATTAACTGAGCTGTGACTAAGCCATTTCCTAGGATTTCTGGCTACCAAATTCAAGACTGAAATTTCAGCCAGCAGGCATTGCTCATGTTGCGGAGATGCAATCTTAAAACTGAACCCATGGTGATCTCCATTTCCCCCAAACAAGTGTAAGGAGGGAAGAAGGACTAGGAGGATGGGATAGAGCAAGGATGCTGTAAGTAGTGAGGCAGCAGGATGCTGTGGACAATATCTGAAGTGGTCATTTTCTGGTGACAGAAGAAAACCAGAGGAGTGTGGGCAGTTATTAACAAACTGTCGTGGGTAGCGCTCTGGTTTTGTCTGGTTTGAACACCTACCACCTTGTAGCTGCCAGGCTGCTGCTTGCCCTAGTTTGTAAGATAAAAACAGGAATTGTGAAGGGGCTGAGGAAAGGTGTGGGGAGGGCTCTGGGGTGGAGGTTTGTCCATCTCAGGCTGTCTCTGGGTTCAGGAACTGATGCCTTTCCTCCCTCTACAGCAGTGTGCTGTGGGCACTGAGCTGCATCTCCCCAGAGCATGTGGCAGCGGGCACTGTCACGCTATCTGCAACACTGCTCTGATCCGGGATGGCAATTCCTGTGCTCTATAAAAGTCAAGAGGTTCAGATGTAATAAGTCCTTTTCTAAAGGGAGCTCTATATATTATGCATGAAGTTTTAGAACTGAGAGAGAAGAGATTTCAGTTCATTAGAGTTGAAAACTCCTGCAAATCCCTCAGGCTTTGCAGAACCATCTGGCACACGTTCCACCCTGCACACTCCCTTCTGCCTGCTCTCTTACCTAGTGCAGGCACTCTGCTTTTTCCTAACCTCTTTTCCTTTACCTTCCCTGCATACCACACCAGTGGGATCACAGCTCTTAAAACATCAACTGAAGGCAGCAGAGGGGAGGTAATAGAGATGTTTGGAGGACTCTGCCTGCATGGAAATGTCTCATAGTTGACTGTAACAAATGCCTTTTAGACTCTGGTGCTTGATCCCTGCCTCTGGCTGTAGAGTCTGAGTGGTTGTTTTATTTTGGTGGCTCCAACACCTGTTCAGTACGACCCATCCATGGCACCAAAAGTACATGCCATGAGTCTGATTTGTTACGAGTGTGAGGTTGCATTGTTGGCTGTGTGCTTCTTTGCTCCAAGGGAGATGGAGAGGGAGCAGTAGGGTTCCTGGACCAAGCAGTGGATCCAGCAGTGTGGGTTGTGGTGGCTGGGGACAGCTGTCTCAGTAGCTGTGGCTGTATTGTGTTTACCACCCGTTATCTGTCTTCTTGCAGGAGAAGCTTAAGTACTTCCCTGTGTGTGTGAGCACCAAAATTCACCAGGAGGATGATGCAGAAGAAGGTCTTGGCAGCCTCCCCAGGAATATCAGCTCCCTCAGCTCCCTGCTGCTGTTCAACACCACCGAGAACCTGTGAGAGCTGGAGCAGTGTTGTGCTGCTCACCTGCCCCTGCTTGTCCACAGAAGAGCTTTCCCTTCCCTGGGGGTCTTATGAATCAGGCTTCTGCTAGGACAGGGTTTGATACCTCTCCGCTGGCTTCCAGCTAGTAACCCTTTCTTACCCCCTCTTTC
>NW_009944781.1:19663-30059 GCF_000696875.1 Nestor notabilis
TTTTGTCTGTACCTGATCCTCCATTTACCTGCTTTCAACCCAGTTTTGCATGTCCCTTCACTGACTTAGTTTTTCCTGTCATTCCCCTGTAATTTCTCTCCAGCCTTGAGAGCTGCTGTCACTCCTGCCCTTCTCTGCCCCATGTGCCAGCCTAGGTACTGCTCCTTCTTCTGATGATTCCTCACAGCAATGCTTCACTGCTCTTGCTCTTTTGATATCTCCCCTGCCTCCCTCACTGCAGTTCCCTCTCCCATCAGGCTTTGCCTCCTTCTCCTCATATCAAAGAGCTTCTTTAAGCCCTTCCTTGTGCTTTCAGCTGTTGGACCTTCTCTTTCTTCTCCTGAGCCTTGGATTATTTCCTCTGTTTGTTTTTCCTCCTGGACTTTGAGTGACAAGTCACCAGGAGAGACTGGTGTCCTGCTGCAGGCTGTAGGACCTTTTCAGGCCAGGTGGTGGGAAGGAGAGAGCTTGGTAATGATGGCAGTGCAGCAGGGCTTTGTTTTAGGACGATGTGGAGGCTGCATCGGCAGGGTGGGGAGCTGATTGGAGAGGAAAGAAAGGAAAATGGGGCTAAAAATGGGGAAGAAGTTCTTCCCTGTGAGGATGGTGAGGCACTGGCACAGGTTGCCCAGAGAAGTTGGGGCTGCTCCATCCCTGGTAGTGTTCAAGGCCAGGTTGGACACAGGGGCTTGTAGCAATCTGGGGTAGTGGAAAGTGTCCCTGCCCATGGCAGGGGTTTGGAAATAGATGAACTTTAAGGTCCCTTCCAACCCAAACCGTTATTCTAAGAGAAAACTGGAAGGCCCAACATGTTCCACCTTCATGAATGAGTCAGGAGATCTCCACCACCAATGGCGAACTGTTTCTTCTGGTCTTGGCTCCTGAGGCAACATCACTGAAATACTTGTCCTCTACCCATAGGTACAAGAAGTATGTTTTTCTGGATCCTCTGGCTGGAGCAGTGACCAAGACTCATGTGGCTCTGGAAACAGAGACAGAAGAGAAGCTCTTTGATGCTCCTCTTTCCATCACCAAGAGGGGACAGCTGGACCGACAAGTGAGATGCAGCTGTGGGGATGCAGCTACTTCCCCTTCAGAGGATTTCTGCCCAAGTTGTTCCCTGCAGTGCCCCTGTTTGCTGCAAGGAAAAGCAAGTGCACAGTCTCCAACTTAGGTTTTTGTTTTGGGTTTCTTTTAGGTAGCTGAAAATTACTTCTATGTGCCAGACCTGGGGCAGGTCCCTGAGATAGATGTGCCATCCTACCTGCCAGACCTGCCTGGCATTGCTGCAGATCTCATGTACAGTGCTGATCTGGGCCCTGGCATCGCACCGTCTGCCCCCAGCAGTGCTATTCCAGAGCTCCCCACTTTCAACACCGAGTCAGTGGAACGTTTGCAACCAGGTATTTCCCATTCCTGATCCCAGGGCCCTGTGGATGAGGAAGGCAGAGATTACTAAAAGATGAAGACAAGGCAAAAAGACCCTTGGTGGGGATTTCAAGATGGATATTTGAGATAACCTCTGGCTTGTGCTTATGCTTGAGTCAACCTACTCAAGATTGCCAGCCAGTCTCCTGGCCCTTTCCCTCCCTCACCCTCTGCATGGCTAGGGAGGAGGGAGCGCTGTGTGCCTGACAGACTGGCCTCATGGTGGGATGCTCATGTGTGAGGGGGATGCAGCTGGGGAGGGCAGAGCAGGGGAATCTCAAGCCCTGCCTGCTGTCAAGAGATGCTGCATAGGGTGGGAGCGCTCTGCTGTACGGTGAGTGCTGAGGCCTCTGCTGTGTTGCTGCTGAGGCATGTGAAGCTCTGAGCTGAAGCTCTCAGTGTGCTGTCCTCTGGGACTGTTCAGATACAACTTGTTTCATCTTTCAGACCTTCAAGATGCTGAGCTGATGCCACCACCTCCACCACCACCACCTCCACCACCACCTCCTGTTATGCCAACTACTGTGCCTCCTCCGCCACCCCTGCCCCAGCCCACAGCCCCCTCTGAGCCAGCCCGGACAGCGAGCGAGGAGAGCAGCAGCGCCGTGCCTGCAGGTAAGGGCTGGGCATCTCCACATTGCACCAGCAGAGCCTAGCTCTGACTCCTTGGCTTCAGCCCATGGCCTCGTTGGTTCCCCGTGGCTTCCTATCCTTCTGGCAAAGGAGGGAAGCTGCAGTGGAAGTGCAAGGTGCTCCCACCTGCCTAGGAGCTGCAAGCCTTCAGTTCTCCATTGGCAGGGCTCCTGCTGGCTGGGCTGAGCATAAGCCTGTCACTGAGAGGTGTCTGGGCCTGGATTACAGCCCTGAGCAGAAGCTGGCAGGGTATCAGTTCAGCCCTTTCCGTGGGGATTTGGCTGTGCCTGTAGCTGGTGCACTAGTGCCTGGCTGCTGCCTGTCCTTCCTGTCCCTGCAGCTTCAGTCCAGGGAGCCCCAAAGGAGGTGGTGAACCCCTCTACTGGGCGTGCCAGTCTCCTGGAGTCCATCCGCCAGGCCGGTGGCATCGGGAAGGCCAACCTCCGCAGTGTCAAGGAGAGGAAGCTGGAGAAGAAGAAGCAGAAGGAACAAGAACAAGGTACGGAGGCTCTTTGGCAGAACAGATCTTCCTTGCTGTCAGCCCCAGGCTGGGGAGGTGCGGGGCTGGAGGCAGATGGGTGAACACACAGAGCAGAAAGGCGTCTCTCCTCACAGGCTGGTGGAGGCCTCAGTGCTTCACATTCAGCCAGAGCTGTGTGAACTTGCTAAATGCCATCTGCCAGAGGGGTGTTTGTGTTCTTGATGAAGACCTGCTCTGCCTCAGGGCAGGCATTGGAGCTTCCCGTGTGCTGCATGGGGCAGGCACAGAAAGGAAACTTTAGGGCCAGGAGGGGCAGGGCTGAGCCAATTCGAGCCCCTCAGTTTAGGAGCTGAGGAGGGCACTGATGGAGCTGGTTTGGCAGAATGAGACTGCAAATGCTCAGCCCCTCTTGTGCCTTGAGAATTGCATACTTGGATTTCCCCAGAAGATGCTGCTACCTTTCCATGCCTGGGGTTTTCCTGACCTACAACTGGACTATAATGGGAGAGATGAGTGGTTGTGATACAAGTTAGCAGTCAGCCTGTGGTTTTATTTCTTTAATCTGAAGGCAGTATTGCAGAATGCTTTTGCCATAGTGCTGGTTCAGACTGACGCTGTTTCTTGTCTGACTTGTTTTGCTGTTTCAGTGAGAGCTACGGGACAAGGTGGAGATTTGATGTCAGACCTCTTCAACAAGCTGGTGCTGAGGCGCAAAGGTACTGTCCTGCAGGGTGGCTGCTCCTTCCCCCGGGAAAGAGGGAGAGCACTTTTGGCACCTCACTTGTGTCAGACACAGCCCTAGATACAGGAACAGAGACCTGGGGGAGGCCTTGGCAGGTACATGGGGTATTTAGGACTAGCGTCACCCCTCAGTACTTGACACAAGGCAGAGGAGGGTGTGGGCTTGCTCAGGAAGCACAGAATGGTTTGGCTTGGAAGGGACCATCCAGTTCCAACCCTCTGCCACAGGCAGGGACACCTTCCACTAGAGCAGGTTGCTCCAAGCCCCTGTGTCCAACCTGGCCTTGAACACTGCGAGGGATGGGGCAGCCACAGCTTCTCTGGGCACCCTGTGCCAGCGCCTCAGCACCCTCACAGTGAAGAATTTCTTCCCAATATCCAATCTAAACCTACCTTCTGTCAGTTTAAACCCTTATCCCCGTTCAGGCACTGGAAGCTGCTCTAAGATCTCCCCTGAGCCTTCTCTTCTCCAGGCTGCACAAGCCCAGCTCTCTCAGCCTGTCCTTGTAGGAGCTTTAGTTAAATGAGTCCTTGGCACAGGGCTGGGGCAGTGTTTAAGCATGCTGGCTGTTCTGCTTGCCTGGGTGCTGGGCACAGCCATGCGAGGCGTGGTTTTTTCTCTCCCTTGTTGAGCCTGTGTGTCTCTAGTCCACAGCTATCACTCACTGCTGACTTTTCCTTCCCTCACAGGTATTTCAGGGAAAGGGCCGGGAGCCTCTGGAAATCCCGATGCTCCTGGAAGTCCTGCTGGTGCCTTTGCTCGTATGTCAGACTCAATACCCCCGCTCCCACCACCACAGCAGCCCGCGGGTGAGGAGGATGAGGATGACTGGGAGTCATAGATGAGCATCGGTGTGACCCTCAGGACTCTTGAACTAAGCACCTTTGAGAGACACCAGCTGTGGAAGCACGTCCAGGAGGGTGGGCACTGGTATGGCAGAAGCCAACTGCTGCTGAAGTAATAGTTACCAGTGAGGGTTCTGCTGCTGCTGCCTCCTACTCTGCACCCAAAATACTACTACATTCCATCTCAAATGCTGCTGCGGCTCACACTGGCTCAATAAATCCCGCCTTAGCTGGCGGGCAGTGGGGCAGCCTGTGCTCAGAGGATCAGAACTAGCATTGCTCCTGATTTAAAGGGCCTTCTGTCTTTCCTAATGTGACTGGTGGTGACTGCAAAAACAGCCCTTGCAGGCAAACACCCCCTGGCCTCATTCATCTCCTTGCTGCTTGCTGAAGTTCCTGTTTGCCTGGGTGTTGCTAGAAGATGAAATGAGTGTGTGTGTGTCCTTCTTGGGGGTCTAATTCCCAGTGCCTCTGCACTTGATGGTTTCTTTCTCTACCTGGCTCATGGTAACTCTTTGCCTGTCTGAAAAAAATTCAATAAAGTTGAAGGAAGCTGGTCCTTGCAGCCTTGACTTTGGTAAAAGCAGGAAGCGTGCTCAGTGGGAGTGTGTTAAGGGAAAGCCCAGCTGTCCACTTGCTTCAGGCTGGAGCTGGCCTTACACCCCAGCTCTTACAAGCAGGTGCCCCCACTCCTGCTGCTGCTTTCACTGGCTTTAAGGCAGAGCTCATGCCAGACTGTGGGGTTTGTACCTGATGAAGGGGCAGGAGCCTCTCCATGGACGTTTCTCAGGAGCAGCTGTTACTTCCCCTGTAGGGCTAATTAACAGAGGAGGAGTGAGCATCAGCTCTGTCATAAGTAAGTGCTTTCTCCACTGTGAAGAGCCTTGAGCAGTAGCATCCAGCTGCTGAAACTGGCAGGGAGGCAAAAGAAGCACCTGGGAAGAGACTTGCTCTGTACGGCAGAAAGCTAGGGAGGGCTGTGGCCATCCCTGTTGTTATCACTGACCCCCAGCCTAGGAAACAACCCCAGGAAGGTTACATCAAAACCCAAAGTTTTACCAATTTCTACAGAAAGGTACTTTGCTCTTTTTACTGTGCCCAGGTTTTTGAATTCAAAAGAGCAGAGCAATCTTGTGCTTAATCATGATCAAAGGAGAAGTGAAGTGCTGTGCTGTATTATGGCCATATTGTTACTCTCTTCAAAGAATGAACTGCTCCTTGAAACTATTGCTTGCTTGAAGCAAGGTAGAAAGAAGGGGATACAAAATGTTACTTTTAGCTGCCCTCTCTTACCAGCCTGACTGTGAATTCCAACATGACACAAACTACTGGCCTGATAGTTCATAATTCTTGTGAAAAGCTCTGTTTTCAGTGGTCATCAAATGCCCTGCGCTTGATCGGAAAAGGCAGAAGTGTTCAGTCAGAGTAATGATACTCCCCACACTTAAGTGTTTGGGTTGAAAACATTTTATCAATTTAAATAAAACCTTAACAGCAGAACAAATGTAACAAAAGTAAACAAATAGGAGCCTGTCATGACTCCCTCCGCCTATCTCAGGCCTACAGTCAGCTTGCCTCCTGGTTATGGTGCTTTACCATCACAGCGCTCAGCTACTGAACAGCAAACTTCCACACAGGAGGCAGAAAGCAGAGATTCACAAACTGTGGTACAGAAAAACACGAACTTGTGTTGCTTCGGGTGTTCTTCAGAGGCCTACAGCCCATTCCCTGGGCCACATCACAAAGCATCCAGCTTCCCTCGGTGGAACTAGAAACACACAAAACCAGTTAGTTCTCCCCTGGCCTTACTCTGAAGTGAAAACAGAGGCAACAGCTGGAGTAGCAGCTCGTAAGACAAGTTCTGACCTTTCTTAACTCTGCAAACGCTGCTCCAAAGGCAGGTTTCACCTGGGTTCTCTCCCTGATCCACTGTGGCAGTTTGTTAAAGATGGCAGGGCGCGCGTACCTGTGGTCCAGGAGCAGGATGCTTGCAAAGTCCTTCTGATGCCGAATGGCTCTGCCTGTACAGAGTGCACATCCACAGTAAAATAGCCCACTCAAGTGTTTGTTCTCAGGCAAGGAAGCTCATGCTCCCATCATCTGTACTTAGATGGATTGGTAATGCATCCTTTTTCTCACCCTCCTAATTCAGCGCAGTCACGTTTTGTATCCCCCAGCCTGGCAAGGAAGAATGAATTACCTATTGACTGGTTTACTGCCTTCATGCACAGGTTTTCAATCAGCACTCTGCTAGGTGCCTGGCCAGCAGCTCTGGGCTGGAAAGGAGAAATAGGCAAGACTGAACATGAGGCAGATGTAAATCAAACTGGGGAGTCTTACTGACAGAGTCAGGCACGTGCTTTTACCCCTGCAGTGTGAATGGCTGGCCAAGCAGACCCCAAGCTGAGAATAAGGAGGGACAGAAGAAAGGTTGTGACCAGAAAACTATGTTGAGCATTCACAAAAGCCAGCCCAAGGCTCTCTCAAAGGCAATAAAACTTCTCCCCAGCTGCCCAGGAACAGCATCTCCAGTGGGCAGTGAGAAGGAATAAGAAAGCTGAGAGGAAAAGCAGCTCCTGCCACCACGCCACCTCTGAGGTAATGGGACCTTGCTCCCCTTGTACTTGGGACTCTCAGTGAGACCCTCCACTGAGCTTCTTCCCTGTGCTTAGGGCCACCTGTATGTGTACAGCGTGGACTCCTGGGGCAAGCTCAGAACAATGATGTTTGAAGGCAGCCCTGGGATTTGTGTGCTGTGCAGAAAGTTAATACTAAAAAGAAGTGAAACAGGCAGATGTGTGTGTGTCTATTACCATTGTTCTGTCAAGCCACGTCATTTTTTCCTGGAGCTCTGGGGATTTAATGTTGGGGTAAGGCATTCCCACCATAATCACACACCTGCAAGGGAGGAGGACTGCATTATTCTTAATGTCTCATCCTAGAAGCACTTTGCCAATAGACTGACAAATTAGAGGTCACTGCACCCCTGAAAGACAGCCAGCCCTGAAAACCAGAGGCGGCAATAAAGCACAGCAGTCTGACAAGCATGTTCTGAACAGAAAGCTGCAAAGGGATTCAGGGTGCCAGAGCAAGGGATTATCTAGCACAGCAAGCCTAACTGCTGTTAGGCTGAAAAGTAGCCTGGACAAGCAGGTTTTACACCACCCAGCAGACCTAGGCCACATTCTCCCCAGGATTTTCTATCTATGCAAGTACCGACATATCCATCCTGCCTGGAATCACCGCACCACAAGCCCAGCACTCACCTTCCAAGAAGCAGCCCCCTTACCTGCCCAGGTCATCAGAGAAGTTGATCCCTTCGCTCATTTTACCTCCAACCACAGAAAGCAGCAAGGCCCCTGTCATCTGTGCTCCTGCCTGGCTGCAGCGCTGCAGGAGAGGGACCAGCAACTTAAACCAGATTTCTGTGCTTCAGAAACACTCCCACAGCCGGGCTAGAGCCCTCCTACACTGCCTTCTTCAGCAGCACTCCCACCAGCTCAGCTTACCTTTATGCACTTGGCATATTCCACCAGCACCTGCTCCACCTGATTGGCTTTCTTAGGCTCCTGAAAGATCTGTCAGGGGCACAGTGCATCGGTTGCAGCAGTGGGAAGCAGGCAGTTTAAAGAAAGCAAACCATTTTACTCCCGTGCTGTTAAGCAGCACATGGAAGGGCAAATTGTCTGAAAACCCAACATAAGCAGCACCTTTCCCCTCCACTCTGGAAGCACACTGCATGCTCACTACAGCACTTCTCAACTGGGAAGTTGAAGGGCTCTGAAGGGAGCAGCAGCTGCTCCTGCCCCTCAACATTCTCTGTCAGCTGTGGCAGACCTGTCTACTTCTGCAAGAAGTCACAAGTCACCTGGGAGTCAAAAGGCAGAAAAGCACCGCTATGAGTAAAGACCCAGTGGAGTGAGAAGTCCTCCCACTGCAACATCTTCGAGGACAGTGACAGGACCAATCAATTCAAATCACCAATTAATTCCAAGTAATAGCTCCCCTGGCACAGTGAGCAAATTAGTTTTCTATGCAAAGCATAAAGTAATATTTCTTTATGTTATTCTAGCATGCCTAATTAGTTACTGAAAGCCCCTGCAGTTAATTAAGCTGTATTTTGATAGATGCTGCACTTTGGCCCAAATCACAAGTTGTATGCCTAGTAAACAAGAGGTGCAACATCTGTCTTTTCTGTGACAGTAAAGAACCTAAAGAATGTATTTTCTCTTGGTTAGCAAGAGGTACTAACAAATTTTACCAGCCAGAATCAGTCTTTCAGTAGAAAAATAACTGGCAATTACAAACATAAGCCCAAACTATTCATCTTATTAAACAGTAGCTATTTAATCCTCTCATTTAAATTAATTTTCCCTGTGTAATTTATATATAATCTCAGTGTGATCTCACCACAGCCACCTCGGGAAAGACTTTAACCTTCTTTTGCTATGATACAATCTTGTGTGTGGGCAGCTGAAAGTCACACTTGCTGCACTTCTACCAAATTGCTTTGCTAATGCATATCCAATTTGCTGGAGACTGCGATGGCCAAACGAGAACAAATCAGAGCTGAAAGGCAGAGCAAGCTGCATGGTTGTGGCACAAAGCCTTGGAGGCACCAGGCAGGCCCTGGGGACCCTGCCAGAACACACCTGAAAGGCACCGGGAGCGATACACATGGAGAAGCTGAAACACAACGTTTCCACCACAAAAATCTGCAGCAGATCCATGTGCCAGAATGCCTGCATCAAGGCTGTGAAGTATCTGGGACTGTGCTCTCCTAATCCACATGGCAAGTTATTTAGCTTTTGGTAAATGGAAGTCACAGCCAGGGTATATGCAATTCCTGGCACATGAACCAAGATCCCTGCCCCATGCCCTGAGATAGCCTGATCTTCAAATACTTGTGAGAGTCACTGCAAAGATTTGGTATGTGAAGTTGTCTCCCTATTCAATGCTTCTCATCGCTTCTTCAGCAGAAGTCACCACTGCTAATCCCTCAATTCTCATTTCTGTGTTTCTACCAGAAAAAAAACCACCCTTTGTCCTGTGAACCACAGTCTGGTCCCACTCTGCCTAGCCCTTAGTTCTGCTGGTCTCTCTTCAAGGGCTGAGCCTGGGAAAACCAAATTCCCTATAAAAGCTCAACCTGAAGAGCCCCCCAGCCACACAGGCACAAGCTGGCTGGTTATAGAAAGTGAGGGCTGTCTCCCCCCATGGCCACTACACAGACTGTGCTCTCACAGAATCTATAGCTGCATTTAATCTAATTTAGATCCCAGCTCAGTGATCAGCCACCCGGGAAGTATCATTTCTACATTACTGGAGGGATTAGCTAGATAAACATCCGCTCTGCTCTGCTGTGCACACTATGAGAACAACTCAGCAAGAGAGGCCCCTAATGCATATATAACTGTTTGGTTTCTGAAACCTCCATTTAAAGTTCCAGCTGCCCCTGGCTGCACAATTACCTTCTTCTTTGCTGCCAGGCGGGTGAGCAGCCCTGTCTTCTCCCAGTGAGCATATACCTGCTTCTCATACTCGTAGGAGGGGAAGAAGCACACCACACCCCCTGGGACCACGTTGCACAGGTTGCAAAGGATTCGACCCGTCTCATCCATCTGCAAGAGACAAGAGCATATTGCAGCTGACAGGAGCTCAAGCTAATGCCACTCCAATTCTGTGCTCAATTCCAGGATCACACCTCCCTGTGACATGCCTTAGGCAAAGAAAAATGTGGGAAATATGCCAGGTCCAAGAGAGCTCGCTAAGGAAGTTGGGCATCACCAAAAAAACCCTCACTGCTGCTTGGCCTCTCCTCCTAATCTAGGGTTTCTGTTACTGCTGTGGACCAGTGGTCATTCAGGAAAGGAGTGTTTATGTCCATTGTCCAAGTGGATGGGACCTGTCACACAAGAACAGATGTGGAGAGCTAGCTAGCACATCTGGTGGAGATTCAGCAGGGGCAGAGCAGGGCCAGTGCCTGGCCTTGAGTCTGTTCTGGCCCATAAGTGAAAAAAGGTAAAATTGCAGAAACATCTGCTGCCACCCCTATGGTTTGGGCTGCACTCTGCAGCCTGCCAGGCTCCTCTGCCACCGAGCCCTTCAAACTGCAGGGTCAGAAATCTCCTTCTGAAGCCCAGCACACAAATGCAGGATCTCAGTGCAGCCAAACAGGAGTTGTTTGTTAGTGCTGCTCATCTCCAATAGCTACCTCTGAGCAGGCAGCTCAAAACTTCTTTTGCTATTTACTCTTTTCCCACTACT
>NW_009944781.1:30090-30951 GCF_000696875.1 Nestor notabilis
ACCTCCCCCAAATCCTACGATTTCCTTGCCGTGGCTTTTGACTGACCCACCTTTCACACACTGCCCTATGAAACAGAAGCATGTGAAGCAAAAAAGCAACACCAAGGAAGGGAACAAAGGCAAGACTGACCATCTGAGGCAGGTCTCTCGTCAGGTAGGTGAACTCCAGCTGCTGGTTGGAAGGACCACTGCAGAGGATTATGGGCAAAATGTTTTCTGGAGGAATCACATGTCCTGCAGACAAAAACACATGGTGAGAGTCCACATCACTGCTGTTGGCACAAACCCCACCAGCTGAAGAGCTTTACCTGTGTGCAATGACAAGAGGCACACCATTTGCCTGGCTAAGCCAAAGTGCCCTAGTCACTCAGCTCTGACTTCCACTCCCCAAGCCCCTGTGAAGAAGGCACAGCACACTGCCTGTGGCCACTGAGGAAGGGAACTGGCACCCCTTTGCTGCCACGACTGCTAGGAAAGATGCTGTGACGCTTAGAAGGGCTGACAAAACAGCAGCAAAGGCAAACAGCAGCACTCTGGTCTCACAGAGGCAGATGACCCCTGCCTGCCACCCCGGCACACTCACCACAGGAGAACTCCACCACACGTGCAGGGTCCACACCAGCACAGGACAGCAGCTGCTCTCGGAAGTCAGCCACCTATGAACCATAAGCAAAACAGAGGTAAAGTGCCGGTGTCCCAAAAGGCACTTCATCAGCAGCACGAGTGTCAAGGAAGGGAGAGCAGCTCAGCCCTGCCCGGTGGGTCGCTGGCACAGGGCTCCCTCTGTGATGAGGAGCCCAAGGGCAGGGCAGTGCGGAGCTCACAGGCCAGGGCTGGGAGACGCGCTGGGGCCCGGGGCCG
>NW_009944782.1:0-45286 GCF_000696875.1 Nestor notabilis
TGCTAAGGGACCTTCGCGAACACTCAGTGCTGGAGACGCTGCCCTGTCCCCCCCTCCCGGTCCCTCCAGCACGTGTTGGGGAATCTCTCTGTAGGCAGCAACAGAGCTAGGGCCCGTAAGCATTTGCAGATTTTCTGGGAAAAGAGAAAAAGGGAAGAGCGGAGCAATGGCATGAAAATTAATGTCTTTACACCAGTACTTCCCGCTTAGCAATAGAAAAAGGGAGCTGATCAAACTTTTGCTGACAGGCTCCCAATGTGTTTAAGGGCAATTTGTCTTGACCAAAAGAAATTCCTCTGAAACACTGGCAGATTAGTAAGCAGTGCAAACACTGCCAAGCTTCCTTCTTCACCAAAGTTTGGGTGCCATTCCCAGATGAGCCTCAGAGCATCAGCTGGGAACCTGATAGTCTGTAATTACAATGACCATCAATCTGTATCTAAATTCACTTTGGTTGATATATGACACTAGAAAGACTTCAGCTTTGAAAGGTGTTTCAGGCAATCCAGATTAAATTTAACATACTGCTAATTATATTTTCTATAATAATAAAACCACAGGAGTATGAAAATTAAAAACCCCTTACCAAGACTTTTTTGTTTATTTTGGAACTGCATCCATTCTTCCTTTTCTGAAACCTACATTTAAAGGGTTTAATTTTCACATAACACACAAGGGCTAGAAATTTTTTTAATCCTCTTTAATTCAGTAACTGTGTAAAACCTCGCTAGCCTGATTTTGTTTATAAAGATTTCTGGTTTCTTAAAAGAGAATTGGTTAATTCACTTAGTGTACTATAAGTGGTTTCCTCAGACTATGTGTACCTGGTGCCTGTAAATTAGCTTCTACACAACACAGTAAAATACATTTAACTGTTTTGAATTAGCACATTTCCAAAACTCATTAACATGCCAGCTTTTTGCTTAACAGAAGACTTTGACTATTTAGATGAGCTTCAAGCTTACAAGTAGTGTTATAACATATTATGTTACATAATGCAATAAATATGTATTTATACCATACACTGGTAGAAAGGCATTCAGAAGTAAAATTTCACTGTGATATAGTTTAGATGATCCTTAATCTCACAATCTATTAAAAAATCCATTCATTTCTCTTGGTATGCACACAAAACCAAAAGAAATACATTTTCTATAACTTTGGAACAATGTGTTCTAGGAGGCGTAGTAGCCTTTAAATTCAGATCCACTAGTCAACTTTATAAATATCTTTCCAAACAGCAGCTTCATAGTAGCATGTGTTGAGACTTGGCTTTAGCCTCCCATGTTTAATATATTGCTTTCCCTTTAAAACACTCATTTAAAGAGATTCTTTTTCTCCCAGGGAAGGAATTCAGGCCGAGTATATTTCAGCCTAAAGTTACTAAATATGGATCAAAACACTGAAGTACAGTGTGTAGTTACTTAATTGTGATAAATCATTCTAGTACAACACAAAAATTTTATAGACCTAGCAATAAAATGTTTGATCTAGTGGTTAGGGGGAAGGAGGCCTGGTTTTGAATTATCATGCTGCCTTTAAAATTGGTTTCAAGCACTCTCAATTGCATAAGGTCATATTAAGTGAAAATTGCTAGGTAAAATTATGTTCACAATTTCAACTATTTTTTAATGCTGTGTATAACTTCCATATACTCACTTAAGTTGGGTCCTTACTGTTCTCTTCTACTGCATGTTAGAACAGCGTCCAACTTCAGTTCCTATTAAAATGGAAAAGGTCCAGCAATTTCAGGTTCACAGTGGAATGACAATGCCATTGACATTTGTACCTTTAAAACCCCAGAGGTAAATTTGGAGGTCTTGTGACACAAGTGGGGAAAAATTAATCCCTTCATTAAACATTTAAATTGCCTTAGAAAAGCAGCAACCCTTACACAGGCCAAAGCTAACTTAGTACAGCTAAGCTGTGAAAGATCACTGTAAAAGATGTCAAACTAGAGGGACATTAAGATGTTTTCTTTGCACTGAAAATACTTAGTGAGATTGCTGTCCCCATGTCTAGCTTTAGAAACATAGTTGTAGCATGTATAGTTTTGAGAAGAGGTCAGGGATGAGGGATAGATGAAATATGGCTGACAACTGAGAGCTTTCTCTGTGTAGAGCTCCAAGGCAGTGTTTGGGAGTAGAGCATTCATGTAAGCAGCTTTGTTCTGGTTTCAGTGCAAAGCTGCATCCTGTTCCAGAAGCAGGATACTGCCCAAACTATATACACTCCTGTCCTCTCCTCCTTTAATCAAGCTCTTACCATAAGCAGATTAAAATATGCAGAAAGTTTGTCTCTTAACAGCTCACTCCCTCACAGCAAAGAAAATAACAGATGTCTAGAATCCACAGCCAGAATTTTAAATATTAAATTTATTATACTATATCCTTAGATCTGTGTTTGGATATTTAAATAAACTGTTGCTAAGCACTGCTCATTTAATAAGCCTTTATTATGAACTTGGGGCCCTAAGTTTTGATATAATTCATGAAAGAAAAAAGCACCAAATTCAAGAACCTTAGCAGCAGAAACAATTATCAATCTCCAGTATTTTTTATTTGCTACTGAGAAGTTATGAGTGTATCAGTCATCTGCAGTTATTGTATATCAGTACTTTTGGGAGAAACAGGGTTTGGTCTTACAAATCTGAGTTCAGTGGTCATGTGGCTGTACAAAGTCACAGGTGCAAACTGTTGAAAACCAATCTAACTCCATGTGAATTCAGCTGAGATAACAGCAAGCTGTATATGAAGAACATCTGTTTCAGAATATATGGTTATCAGAAGCAAATATAGTTCACCAAATTTGTTAGAGAAAAAAAAAGAATCTTGTAAAACTTAATTAATCTAACTTAGGCCATTCTTATGCTTTATGAAGGTTTTTGTGAAGGAAATGGAATATAGTGAAAAAACTTTTTTCCATACAATTACTCTATACTTTGTATATTTTCATGAGGAAATGCCAATATACAATAGGACTATACTACTCCCTCACAGGAATACCAGATTCACAGGCAATCACTAACAGGGATCCAAAGTGGAATCAAGCCTTTTTTATTAGAAATAAAATCTTTTGTCGATCATGCTTACATCATTTTATGTTACTTATTGTAGTGATAAGGATATGGCATAGAATAGTATGTATAGTATGTATAGTATACTTGATGCATAGGAGCATAGGTATTTGCACAGTTCAAGAGGAAAACAAATCTTATGAAATACCTAGAGACATTTGCACATCTGCTCTCACATTACTGATATTCAGTATATATATTAAAAAAATCTATGATAGGTAAAGGAAAATATGCAACACAGCAAATATTTGTACTTAAGAAAATCAAGGACTGTTGGCAAACCAGAGGAAATTACGTTTATCAGCTGAACCATTGTTTGTGAGCTTGTGATGCAGTATACCAGATACTCTGACCAAATCTGTAGCTATTCTTTCATTAATGCAATCAAGATATAATACTGAAAGCATTTAAATTAATATCTGTTGGATTAACACCAACATGCAGGTACATTTGCTTGATTTCCTCACTGCTACAGATCAGTCAGTCCCACTTATGCCCCAGGAGAATCCTGGGTGAGTCCTCTTGGAACACATTTTGAGGCACATGAAGAACAGGGTGCATGGGAACAATCATCATGAATTTAGTAAGGGTAAATCTAGCATGATCAGTCTGACTGTCTTCTGTGAACTGACAACATATGGATGAGAAAACAGTGGATGGCACTTATCTTGGCTTTTGCAAGGCTTTCTACACTTTCTCCCACAACGTTCTTCTGTCCAAGTTGGGACATTACAGACTGGATGGGTGAAAACTAGATGGGTGAGTAACTGGTTGGATGGTTGGGCTCAGAGGGTAGTGGTTAATGGGCTGTACTCTATCTAGATGTCAACTGCAAGTGGCATTACCCAGGGATCTATCATCGCATCTTTAAGGATAGAGGATCTGTCCTTCCATCTTTATCAGTGACCTGGAGGACACAAAGGAGCACACGTTCTTCAAGCCTGAAGACACACAAACTGGGAGGACTAATTGACATGCTTTAGGGCAGGACTGCCCTCCAGAGTGATCTAGATGTGCTGGAGGAATGGGCTGACAGGAACTTTATGAAATTTGACAAGAACAAATGCAAAGCCCTGCACCAGGGCAGAAAAAACCTTGCAGTGATGGGGCCTGACTGGGCACTGCCTGGCTGGGGAGCAAATCTGTTGAAAAAGCCCTGGAGATTCTGGCAGACAGCAAGCTGAGCCTGAGCCTGCAGTGAGCCCTGGCAGCAAAGCAAGCCAACAACATCCTGGAGTGTATGTACAGGAGCACAGCCAGTAGCTTAAGGAGTATTATCCGCCTCTAAGCAGTATTTTATAGATCACACCTTGAATACTGGATCACAGGAGAATTCTGGCTGAAAATGCTCTCAGGACATCTCTAATAAGGATCAAACATGAGACCAGACCCAGGGGCTTTATTCAGTTGGATCTTGAAACCCTTAATATACAAAAACGGCATAATCTCTGGGGCAGCCTGATCCAGTGCTGGACTGTTCTTGTGGTGGAGAAGTTTTTGCTTACATCTAGTCTGAACCTCTCATTTCAAACTTAGGCCCATAACCTTTTGTCTTCCCACCATGCATAATTATGAAGAGCATGTCTCTGTCTTCTTGATAGACTCCTCATGGGTATTGGCAGGCTACAGTTAGGTGTTCCCAAACCCTTCTCTTTGCCAGGCTGGACAAGCCTAGATGATCCAGTGACTGTACAGAGTATCATATGAGTGTAACAATGCTCAATTTACTAATAGATTTGTCTGCACCCTGGTTTTATAATATTATCTCTAGTACTTTAAGGGAAAGTATGACAAGTATAAAAGAAGCAAATACAAATGCAGTAAGGTGCTTATACAAGTGCAGTATAGAGTACCTTACAGTGAATTTAAAACTGTTTTTTTTTTTTTCAATACTGCTTGCTCTCATCTCTACTTTCCATCTACATATGCATTTTTTCCCCCTCTATCATTCCTATTTCAAAGATGGATCTCAGACAAACCATCTTAACTCAGTGGGAGGATTTTCAGAGATAGTAGCAGGCAATGGGTTGACAAGCTAATAAAATCTACATGAAAGGTACCATTGATTTCAACTGGATGTAGGAATGAGCCCTTAGTTATACTAAATAAGAATTGTTTGTTGACTCTGAAAAGATACTATTTAGTTAAAGATTACCTGAGATGCATAGGTCTGATAGCTCGCTTATTCTGAAATGCTCTATACAAATTCTTCAGTACTTGACTGGGGCTGGAGGTAAGAGGCAAAATGCATTTGCCACATATTTCCGGACATAGTATTTTAACGGTAACATGCATAATTTCTTCACTACATTTTACTATATATATGCAGGATATAAAAAAGCATATGGCTTGCAGACATTAAAAAAAAGATATATATTTATATGAAATGTCTCAAATTGGATTTCTATTTGAAAAGATGGGTTTAACACGTGAATTACCATCTGTATGTTTACTGAACTGTCTCAACTCTATGAAAAGATATGACATGTCCTTAAATGTTTGTTGAATCTTAACACATATTGCAGAATCACTATTTAACATTCAACTACCAATGTAATTCATTATATGAAGGCTTTTTGTTTTAAACTTAGTTCAACAGTAATCAAAGTGTAATATATTCTCTCGTCAGTGGTAATCAGTAAAAAAAAGATGGACAAAATTATTAAATTTAGATGCTTTTAGCTCACCGTATGCATTGTGCACAGAGATCATTTCTGTTACTAAAATACAAAATTAAAGACATATTGATGGATTCTTCCGTTTGTTGTCTTTATTCCTCCATTTTCCAAATTTCTTCTAAATTTTGCAGTGCTTATGTTGCTTATGTTTATGCTTCCTGCAAGTAGATTTATGAAGGACAACAGTAGGATGTCATGTCTCAAAAAGTAAATACACATAAGAAATTTGTAAGAAACATCTCCCTGCACTATGTCTGATGAGAGAAAGAAAACAGAAGTGACAACAGCTACTTTTTGCTTGATTTATGAGTTGAAAGAGGTAGCATAGAACAGAATGTATACCCACTATAGAGGCAGTGTAGAACCTTTACAGGTTATTATTAAGCATGGTTTAATGGTAACATTTTTGTTATTGGTGTAGCACAAGGTAAAGAGCAGAGAGGAAAAGAAACAGAGAGAGCTAATAGTATTACAATTTTCCTTGGCTTGAAAAAACACTATAAAAAGTGAACATCAGAAAAAATAAGGATTGTAAGAAACTATTTTGAAGTACAGCTGAAATTAAAAACTACACAATTGAAATTAAAAACTGCATGTCACTAATGATATTTGAATGTAACTTGTCATAAAACAATCAAGCAAACTGAAAGAATTCAAAACTTGCATTTCTTATCTGACTAGAACTAGTTAGACCTACCTCTAGGTAGGCCTAATTGGACTTCACATTTTCATTAAAAGTGCTCAGCAGAGAAAATACTTGGAAAAACAAAACATAACTTATTATTAAGTAATTATTAAGTATTATTAAGTAAGTTATTAGTAAACCAGAGATGTATATTGAACTACACTAACTTTAGTATACCTGACTGCAGATAATTAACATCAACACAATCAGCATCAAGACATAAGTGTTTGGGTACTACTACACCACATATTCAAGAGGTACGTATATTATTATAACTGAAAGTGAATGGAACTTAAAAGCAAGATACAGGGTTCAAATTTGGAAAGCTGAAATAACTTAGAAATAGTTAGGAAGGCATATCTGTAAAAGGAATTTGAAAGAAAATACATAGTAGAGAAGAAGAAAGAACTAATTATATTAAATTACTTTATAATTACTTTAAAATAAAGGTTTTCCAGAGGGCTGATGGAATGAAGACAAAGAACATGTCTCCAAAGATGGTTTGTATCAGCAAAAATTAAAGGTGGGCTCAACAATGAAAAAAGGTAAAGAGAATTTTTTTATTTAAGCTAATAACAAGGAAACCACCAGCAGTCTTCAAAAATGGACTTTTAGTGGATTCGTGGAAATCGGAGAAATAAGAAAAATCAATAGAGGCAAGTAGTGGCTAGCTAGCACCTGCCCTATTTATAGGCCTCACATCTCAGATTCCTATACAGCTACTGACGGAATTTATGAATATTTATTTGTCCTTTTGAAGTTGTGTTTTGCTGACAAGTCAGGGATCTATTTAAATCAGTTGAACCACATTTTAATAATGTAATAAAGGATATTTTACTATATCTAAAACAGAGTAGATCCCTAAAGAAGCATACCTTTTTCTTTGATGAACCTTAAACTACTGTCTATGTCCACTGACATCTTTGTATTTATATGTAATATACACATCAGTGTTACTTTGCAGATACTTTACATAATTCTATTTACATGTTTTGTTAAAAGTTAATAGAGTAGACTTTTTATTTTTTAATAATTCCTACTATCATTACGATAATCATGGGGTTTAGTATGCTTTTAGCATGCAGTTGAGATATGCAACAAAAACCATATTCCACTCACCCCTTCAGTAACAGATTCCTATATAGATTCCAGGGGAAAAAAAATACAATTTATCAATACATCGTTTGCCCTTGTGTTTTTTTTTAACAAGACATGCTATTAAAAGCTAAGTTCTGTTCTACTTTCACTGTCATAGCTGCCAAAGTAGTTTATTCTTGATTTACACCATATAAATAGGATTAAAATAAAGGAAATGTTTTTTGAGAGCAGCGGGATCCTGTAAGTAAAGCACTCAGTGGCATACTTAGATACTTGTATTGTATACTCCAGGTCTGCTGTTGGTCTGTTACTTGACTTTGACATCTAGGATCTGTGCACATAAAACTAGCACTGTGATTTAAGACTGCAGTTTTTAAAATCCTCCCTTAACATTACAAACCTTAAGTATTCAACCAGGATTGTTTTTTTTCCCTCTGAGTAACTGAGGTTCTACTTTTAAAGATGTCCACAACATCTTTATTTTTGTTAGTACTTAACAGATTAATGCCTAGGCATCCAGTGGGACATTTGATTTCATATTCTCTCTGAGAGACTAAATATAATAGCCATATTTCACTCATTCCCATATCAAACACACAGAATCATAGAATCAACTAGGTTGGAAAAGACCTTTAAGATCAAGTCCAACCGTTACCCCAGGACTGCCAAGACCACCACTAAACCATGCCACTGAGGGCCTCAGGGTCTGTACAAACCACAGAGGAATTGTTTGCATTCACTCAGAGATATACCCAGAGGGCAAACATATAATGTGCCAAAAACTTAGCAGAATCTCAAAATGGTTGAGTTTTGGCAGGGTCCAACCCTTCTGGCTTAATTAATATCACCAAGAGCAGGTTGCCCAAGGTTGACGCATATGATATGAGTATCGCAGTTCAGACTCCTTTCTGAAGGGACACAAACTTGCAAATCAGCTCACAGGAAGAAAATGAATCACCCTCCATGCCTGTGAATGCCAACCAACATAGAAAAGATGAGTTGGGCCAAAACCCCAGGAATGGTACTGTACTGGTATTCCTCCAGAAGGTCCAAAAACTTGATTCCATTTTCTAGGATCCAGGATGCTTTTCCACCTACAGGATCTATAATGCTATGTTTTCAATTCTATTTTCGTACAATAACGTTTCTGCTCTTTAAGTCAAAAGAAGTGACAGAGACAGATCCCATCAAGACCAGTCTCAATGTTAAAATTCTGGCATATGGGAGGCAGAGGCTCTGAACCCCTCCAGAAGAGGTTTGAAACAAGTTCTTTTAAATTTTGTGTTGTCACTTTCTCATTCTCTTGACAAGTTTTAAAAAGAAATGGTGATGCTTTTGAAGATGATGTGAATACCTGTTGGATATGCTCTGAGATGTCTATCAGATAAAGCTCTTTGAAAGACTGTGGTATAAATCTGCTTTTGGCTCTTGTTCAGGTTTTGCATGAACTGTCATGATGTCTCATCTGTGAAGACTAGTACCATTTTGGATATGTGAATATGTACAACTCTAGGTTTCTAAGAAGTTTTAAAGAACAAGAGATGTACTGAATTTAGCATTAAGCAGTAGATGCAAGAACCACATACTTGGAATTAGATTCTAAATGTTTGCCTAGATCATCTAATCATTCATTTATACTATTTTTGGAGCAAGCTTTTTATCCTCATATGTGTTTTACTTCTCTAGACTGAAATTATCTGCAGCAATGACTTTTTCTGATGTGAATGCTTACGCAGTGGCTAGAGTAAAGGAGTATCAAATCTGGTTTGGTCTCTGATATAAACTAGTCCATGGGACTGTGTATATTATATAACCTCCAACCTGACAGCTATGTGGCAAAGGAAGTGTTTGCTTCTGAAAGCTAAAATAAACCAAAATCAGGTAACCAAACAATAAATATAATATATGCACTTGCTACTGCCTGAATGTGAATCTTAATTACACTTTTTAGACTAATTATTGTATACTCAGATTTTGGGTATACCAACTAATTTAATGCTTTCTCCATTTTCAGTAGTTACTTAAGCAGGTTTTTTGTTATATTTTAGTTTTAATGTCTTTGCAATACTGAGTCTGTTTCAGTGTATAACAAACACTTTGATGAGCCCTTGTTTTCAAGGCTAGTCTCTGTCTTGAATGGAATTACTGCTGCCTGTCTGCTAATATGAATAAACATGCACAGCCCATCTCAGAACACAAAAAACAGTCCTGATGGTGAAAATTTTGCTCATTTCTATCAGTTATATATTCAGACTTGTTATCTGGAAACTCACTACTTTACACTGTACATTTGCATATGTATGAACAGTCATCCACCTGCATACAGTTGTTGGTGCAGTGGTTTAGCACTTTCGAGTAGGAATTTCAGACCTCATCCACCACTTTTACTCTTTATTGATTGGCCAGCGATCCTTCTGTAGGAGGCTTCACCTGACATACCTATTGAGGAAAGTAGGCCTGGTGGAGGGGAAAGGGAGATATCATCCTGCCTGACAGTTCCAAATAGTGCTGCAGCCAGCAAAGCTGCTATGATGGATGTGACTCTGGGGCAAGATATAGATAGGGTCTTCTCCAGCTCCTCACCTGAATCACCTTGAGAAAATGTGGCTTGCAGTTGCCAAAGTCCAACTTCCTCGCTCTTTTATTTTTTTTCAACTCTGTGATGGTCATCTTAAAGGTAAAACACAATTCTTTTTTAGAGGTGAGTATAAACTCAGGTCTTATTCAAATGGCACTGTGCTTTTAAAAACAACTTTCAGTTTGCTTTTAACAAAGGTTACAGAACATCTAATGCAAAATTCATTATTTGAGAAGCTGCTTTTAATGTTAGAAAGACTAAGACATATAACAGCATCTTATTAATTAATCCCCATTTTATTTAGTGGAAATGCTGTGCTTAACTGAAGTATTGTTATGAATGCATCCATGCTCCTTTGTACCATTTTCCTTGATGTCATTGCAGCAGTTGTTTTATATTTGTATATCTCTCTCTGTTTGATCCCTCTTCAGAAGTCAACTTATTTCAGACTTAATGTAGTAATGAACTTTGTCTACAAGAAGGGTAACGTTGCTCAGCCACTCTACACTGTCCTTCCTGTTCCACCTAGTAAAAGCCACTGCTAGAGATGAAAAGAGTCAGGTGGGTTGCTCACCAGGGACTTCATCCTACAAGAAGCGTAGACTACACTGAAAAGGCAGAGGAGGAAGATCAAGTGCAAAAAGCACTTTTGTGGGCCAGCAGTAGGGGCTTGCTGTTGTACCTTGTAGCTTCTGCCTGTGACGCAAGGTGAACACAACAAGGGTCATCTGGAGTCTATGGAATTTAAATGTTGTGAAGAGGTGCTCCATACAGAGAATCCTCAGGAGGGTGGTCCTCAGGAAAGGGTTAGGAGGGCAATATAGATGTAGCTATTACTCATATCTGCTTGCTATTAAGTTATGGCAAGTTGTCAGACCCGATATATTACAGTCTAAAACTGTGCATGTACATTCATACACAATAGAGAATTTAGCAGTGACACAAGCAGCGAGTATAGAAATCAGAAAGCAGGAATTAGTAAATAGTCTAGGTAGGTACAGAGAAATAAATGAAGAAGGACATCTGGGAAGACCAGGAAGTAAGCTGTGACTGTCTTGATATATTGTAATTAGAAAAAAAAATATTCAAGAGCACTTCTGGAAGAACATGTATAGTATTAAGTAGTGCAGTGTGGTATACATTTCCAAGAAGTACTAATGAACTGAAGCGAGAAGCCCTCTGTAAAATAAAATACCAATTAGAAAAATGTGTTCCTCATGTAAAACTCTTTAAAAGTCAATATATGACCTAATAACATCATGATTAGTGAGAGTTTTGGTTTAGCTTGGTTTTAGCCAGGATCAGGTTTCCTACTTCCTGTTGGAAGAGCAGGAATCACATGAATGATAAATTCTTATAAATTTTATGAACACCAATGACTAAGCAGGTAAGAGACATTCAGTTGTCTTGACTGGGAGGAAGGTTTCAGCGTGAGCAAAGCCATTATCTTGTTCTGTTTTGTCTGTCAGCTGACCCACATGCACACATGCACACAGTGGGAAGCACAGAGAATTTAGGTTATTTCCATAAAAGAACAAGGACTCCAATTTACACAGACCAATGCAAGGTCTGTTCGAGACTGGAAGTACTAGAGAGGTATTGTCTGGCATGAAGCGTTTGGAAATGCAGAGGAGAGAATTTGTGAGACTGATGCTGCACAAGCACTCTATCCCTGTAAGGATTCAGTGAGGTACTGTAGTGTTACACTGCAGCCCTTTCAGAGATTCACAGATCCTTGCATGTTTTTCAAAATACCACTTGTGGCAAAGCTGCTCATGTAATGACATGTTTCCATTTTAAATAGAAACGTTGCAGCAAAACCATTTTAATATGCAAAGACAACCATTAATTGCTCAAAGCTACTTCTTAAAAACTGAGCTATTTTCTCAGCCTGAGGGACCCATCTATTCCCACAATAGCCAAATTTGCAAATTTTATCAGAAGAGAAAGTACGTAATAGTTGCTTCTCCCGTTCTTAAAGAAAAAGTGTCCTATATTTGGGACAAATGCTCAGCTTTGATTTGTCTGAAAACCACAGTAAATAAAGAGACTTCAGTTACAGTTTTAAAATGTCTCATGTCACACTATTTTAAAGTTTTTAACTAGATGTCAGAAATGTAATAAATTATTATGAATTAATAATTACACTATTGATATATTGGGAGGACTTAATACATTTTACTGAATACTCATGAAGAAAGTTGGTGGGTTTTCTTTTTTAATCGTTAGAGGCTACAGATGAGGTCCTAGATATATGAAAATAGAGAGATCTTTGTTAGCTAGAAGTAATAAAACTATAGAGTAATAAAAGATGACCTTAAATAAAGAAGTCAGAAGAAAAGCTGAGGGATGCAACCAGGTGAAATGCCTCACGTTAATTTTCCACATGTTTAAAGAAACTAAATAATGACAAAAAGGAAATAGAAAAATATTCAGAAAAAAACCCAAAGAAATGGAAAGTTTGTTTAATGAGCTGTAAATTAAGAAGAATTTTGAAATATATATTGAAAAGGAAGATAAGAACATAGAGAAATTACCCAAGTTAGAATGCTCTATCAGTCTGGAATCTGAGATGAGATTATTAAGAAAGATGTTGATAATCACATCTCATCTATAAAAAAACATAGCAGTGAGTTTGGTATATACTTTGTTTAAAATATCTGTAACGCCCATAAGGAGGTTATGCAATTTTAGTAATATTTGGCATTAGATTCTAGTGCAGAAAAGCAACTAAAAAAGTGATATACAGTCTTCAAGAAGCAGACATTAAGATGTTACCGATCCTGAGATAAACAGTGCTGAGAAGAATTACTATAGTAATTCTTCAAAATCAGATATTGCATCTGCACTCAAATTGTGGACCCGAATAGAAAGTGTTTAATATTAAGAAAGAAACCCCCACCTTCTTACTAAAAGGCATTTAGAATAATTGTCAAGGCTATGGAACAATAGTTGTAAGTGATGCTGCAGTCAGAAGCATTCCAATTTTCCCAGCTGAACTGATTTAATAGATTAAAAATTTAAAAAAAGTTGCATAATTCACAAAAGAAGAACTAGATCATTAGCACTGACTGTAAAATCATTTACAAGGAAGCAATGCTTTGGTTTGCTGATACCCTAGTCTTGTATTGCTTTTTAATGGCACAATGAGCTGTCAATTGAGATTAAGTTCTTAGAAAGGGTCTTTTAATTGAATTAAGTTTCTTAATAAAAGTAATTAGTTTTCTAATTCACCACTGGGCTATTAAAATATAAAAAGAAAAAGTAGAAAAAGTAGAGTCTCAATCACTTCAATTGGTATTTGAATTGGGCCCATAACATCAGAATCAAAGCTATGGCCTTCTCAAACTAATAAAGAACGAGACAAAATATGTTGCAGAAAAGAAGTGGAACCAAGAATTTAATAATTGTAATGCAGAAAGAAAACTACTTAATTGTTCAATTATAATTAGGTTCCTCTTTTACTGCTATATTTTCAAAAGCAAAGAAAAAGAAGGAAAAGGAAGAGCAGCAGCTTTTGCTCTCAATAGTTAGATCATATAGCTTAGGGCAAGTATATTCTACTAACCCAGCTAAGTGAAAAACAAATGAAAGCAAATTTAATGGTCTTACTGAAATGTTAAGGTTTTGAGGGTTTTGGTTTCTTTTTTGGTTTGTTTGTTTGTTTGTTTTTGTGGGGTTTTTTTTTTG
Organism: Nestor notabilis; assembly: GCF_000696875.1. Classification (NCBI taxonomy): domain Eukaryota; kingdom Metazoa; phylum Chordata; class Aves; order Psittaciformes; family Psittacidae; genus Nestor; species Nestor notabilis. Next base: position 13,806 of record NW_009944782.1, read on the forward strand.
GGGGGGGGAGTGTTTGTTTGTTTTTGTTTTTGTTTTTTAACATAAAAGCAAGCCCTTCCTGAAATTTACAGTTTCTAAAAGAGATAATACCTGGGCAAAGAGTTCCCTGAATTTATAGCAGGTTTTGCAGGTCTATCTCCACATGCAAACTTGGAGCTGTGTTTTGATAGCTGAGATTATTATTTTTTTTTAACTACCAGCATTGGGCTGCATAGCAAATAATCATCTGATTTTTCTTGAGAAAATGTATCCTGGGAAAAGCACACTAAACACTCATTAATACTGAAAAACAGTGCACAAGCATGGAATATTTTTTTCTGTTCCCAGACACTCCAAGTTGCCCAAAGGGGCACAGATACTTTATTCCTGTGGAACAACTAGCTGCTGCATTAAAAATAAGAAATAGATGGGTTGCAAATCAAATGGAAGCTTTCAAGGTGCTTCTTTAATTAAATTATTCATTTTATTAAGAATCACAAAGATTTTGTAATCTAAACTCCAATATATTACAGTGAGAATCACAAGACCTTTTCACTTCCTGATCCTGATGCTGACTTGCAGGATAACTCCGAGATTCCTGTTTCTGTTACTTGAATTCTGCTTTTCCACTCATTTGTCTTGTGTAAATGTGAGTTAGGCAGAACTGCTGCTTTCTGTCTAACACCTAGCATGCATGCAGTACAATTCACTATAGGCTTATGAAATTCTGGTGAGATGACAGAGAAATCCTGGAAACAGCACTGAAATAACTAAAAATCAACCTTTTTGAAGTGTGTAACTTCACATAAGCTGGAAAGGATGTCTCTAAGTTCTTCCTGGCTTTCTTTTTACACAAACAGAAATACTGAAAATGGTGAGTATGAATCAAGATGTTAGTTAGAGTAAGAGCCTCCTTCTTCCTTCTATACAGAATTCTCTCTTTAGTTGTCCTAGTTGTTACTATGTTTCAAAAGTAAGCAGCACTGAAGAATACTAAGCACAGTACATAGGTTTAACTAGAGACTTCTAATGCAAGATTTGCAATGGACTGACTGCTAGGTTGCTCAGAATTCAAGCAATAAAATTGCTTTGGGAAAGTGAACATAAGGTAACATGTATTGTATATTAGATGATTACACCACAGGACATTCCATAATCAGCTCCACTGCTGCCTCATTCTCTCCTGATAGCTATGCCAAAATAATTTGTTTTGCAAAATGAATCCTCAGCTTTGAAAAACAAAGGAAAGTCTAGCTTTATTATTCATAAATTGACAATAAAAAATGGTTTCTAACTATAGGAAATAATGTCCACCTTAATCAAAAAGTAAACACTGATTTTAAATGTGCATGTCTATATCAAAATAGTTTGTTATGCCAACCAATTCATACATCAGAAGTGCTACACACAGTACAAACAGAAACATGCAAGCAGCTGTAAGATACTAAGTGCTCCTACTTCATTACATATACAGCCTAATTTTAAAGAAACACTTCCTGCATTACTAGTAGTTCTCATCTTCTGGATACCAACCTTATTTTTAATTTCTTTCTAAACAGGAAGGTTCTTGTTGAATGATTCTTCTAGTATTTTTATGCATATCTTGTATGGAATTCATTGCACTTCTGTGTATTTTCACTAGACCTCCAGTGACAATAAATATTTTGTATTTTAGGTATGTACAAAAGCACCCAGTGAAACTTCTGTGGTTTTTGAAGTTACCTTACATTTCATCCAAAAACTGAAATAAAATACAAAACATTGCCCTTGCACACCAAGTTGAAGTGAAAGCTCCCGAATACACAACAGCATTAAAGTTATTCAGTCAAAATAATGTATAGCATTTAGAACAAAAGGAGAACTAAAAGAGTTAATGAATTTTGTAAGAAACCTGCCTCCAGATGCTCATTAAAGCTCATTTAAAAAGTGAAAATGCATCATCTGGACCAGAATTTAGTGGGGGGAAAAAAAATCTCATTCTTTCTAATATTGATCTATCTCAAATTCTTGTATATTTAAAGCAAATTCCAAGTCTGAGGCTGAAGTTGGAAAAAAGGTTTGCTCACACCCCACAGTATCATAATGATTGGGTTTTAAAACCACAACAAGGATTCTTTAAGTACGATTTAGCTCACAGTTTAAGATGCCTGGTCTTCCATCAGTCAGTGAAAATACAGTCAGGGCAGAGTATAGAACATAGAGGTGCTCAGCTGCTGCAGTTCAGGTTTCCACTTTGGAGTGAGCTAGAAATCTGTTTAGGCTGTACCAACCAGATCCTTATCAGCTAAAAAAGGTGTGTATTTTTTTGCACCTAGGCACCTATATATGGTTATGTAAATTCCAGTGTCAATCTAGCAGGTGAATTTTGCTGTTGTCTGTCACTAAGCACTTAAAATTTGTGTTTAAAGTACAGGAAAGTGACAGGGTTCTTCTTCTCTCCCACCCCTTATTTTACAGGACTATTTGCATTTTTTAATAATATCCAGAGTGTACTTAATTAAAAGGGAGTACACAGCCTTGACCTTCCAGTAATTAACTTGGTTTTGCAAATCAGTAGCAGTTTCTTTTAAATTAATGGGGTCATTCTGTCTCTGTGGAATCACTAATGCTGCAAATCTAGCTTAAAAACCTATACTAGGACAACAGTACTCTTGCCAGTCCAGCTTTTATGAACAATATGTGTTTTTGCAGATGACATGGCTACACCTGCAGTTCTGACCTGAGAGATCTTGGTAGGGCCCTGAGGCTCAGGTGTCTCACGGACTTGGTATTTCATATTCACATTTTTCTTACAGGCATGCAGTTTGGTCTGACTTCAGAATATCTACTGATGCCCACCACCTTTGGGACAGGTGACAGGGCCCTTGCAGGATCATCTTTGGTGGCCTCTGACTTTGGGTGAACCTCAAAAGCAGCAGGCATAGGTGAAGTGTCATGGTCAGATGTGATGAGTTTGAATTCTCTGTGGCATGGTCTGAACCATGAAACTCTCATTACCCACTCTGGTGTTTCAGAAATGCTGCAAAGAATTTTCCAGAAGATAAATATTTTGGATGGGAAGAAAATTTACCATTATAGCCTTATCAGGATCTTGCTCCTACTCAGCAGAATAGAGACAACAGCACTCATCATCCTGGAACTGCATTAGTTATGGAACAAGTTGTTTGTTTGTTTGTTTGAAATACTTCTAAAAAAAGTAATTCAATTTTATACTTCATAAAAAAAAAAAGGAATTAAGAGGAAAATACATTACTATAAAAATGTAAACCAGGTTGCTAAAAGTAAACTGCATGATGCAGAGAATATTCAATTGTTTTATCAAGTACTTGATTTACCACTGTGTTCTGATTTAACATGGCCATTTGAACAAGAGCACTCAGCAGCAAGAATACTACCATGGGCTATTGTTTATTCCAAACATGCTTATCACCCATGGCTCTGCATATCTTCCGTTCATTTATAACTGTGGAACATCAGGAGAACAGAACAGTTTAATTACCTGACAGATTTGAGCTGGGCAGTGCATGATTTCAAAAACTGTCCTTGTTTCTGGTTTCAGTTTTCTTTAATCTGCAAGTTAAAGCATTTGAAATGCATTTACATATGAAGTATAGCACTAAATAACAGCTAGAGCAACTGTACTCTTGTTAAAAAAAATCAGTTACTTTTAACAATAGTAGTCCCATTGGAATCAAGGTGTTTTCATTACTGAATGTTTTTATCAACAAGCCATTTTGCTTTTTATTAAGTCTGCATTTTTGGAAGCTGTTCTAAGCAAAAAAAAAAAAAAAATTAAAAAAACAACCTTGCATTGTTATAACCACTGTAAGCTGATTATAAAACAGACAGAAATGTGTAAACCACAGCAAACTGAACCACTGTGAAGTTACAGTAAAGTAAACCAGCAGGTATATGGTAGAAGAGCATAGAGCTGGAAACGGTATACAGCAAAAAGTCACATATGACAGTTTCTCTCATCCTAATTTTCCTTATACCACATATCTCTTGGGTATTCCTTCTAGACTCAGTCATCGCAAATAAGGCATATTTGCAAATAAATTTGGTAGAATTGTTATTCATATGTGCTTAGTGTTATGTCTAATCATCACAGAATAACAAACAGAACCCATATTGTACACCCACTGAATGGCACACAATTTATGTTATTCTACCACTAACACTTTTGCAGTTTACGCAGCTGAAAACAGCTTTGTCTTCATCTTGGATAACATGTACTACCTCAGATCTGCAGTTTTCCATTCAAGCTTTAATCAGAACAATACACTGAGCATTGACATGGGGCATTAGATAAGCCTTTTGCTAGAAGCTGACTCGGAATCTACCCATTCATTGAAATGTTCCTGGAAAATTCGGTTTAAACTAAATGCACACGTTTTTGCTACTCATTAAGAAAGTTTACTCTGTGAAGGTGAACTTGCTGCATGAGTGCTAAATTTTGTTTAAATTTCTAGCTGGAACAGAAAAAGTGCAGGAAGATCAGAGGGAAGTTATATTTCTGTAAATAAGACTATTTTACTGATGTTATCAAAACGTATTTCCTAAAGATTCACATATATAGTCCTTTTCACTTTATACTTTGTTGATCCTCAATAGATTTTCAAATGCACCCAGCCAAACTGGGTTTTGTTAAGAAGAAACTGGTAATGGTTTATTTTTATAAGAATGATCTGTAACTCTTAATCATTTTTCTTATTGGTATTACCAGTAAGGATTTAACAGACTTATTTACACTATTAAAACGTTTAAAGATATCAGTGGAATGGAAAATTATTAACTCCCATACATGATGTGAAACATATTGACATCAAAAATATATACTGTCGATATCAGCATTGACATTTTAATAGTACCATCTAGAGCAGCTTTAGGATTATATTATTGATCTGTACATAAGAAGTATAGCTTGACAATAAAAAGGAAAGGGGAAAGGGCAAAAATCTTACATTTTGATTAAAAATAGTCTTATTCCTTGTAATTCAAAAAGTCCAAGCTTTTGTATATAAAAACTTTTTATTAGCAAACTATTTTGTTTTGCACAACAAAAAGAGTGGTTTACACCCAGCATGCCAGGCTAAAACTGTGGCCCTGCAGATACGCTTTTGACAGTGACTATTGAAACGGTCAATAATAAATACTATTTCCTGCAGAAAAAAGTTCCAACTAGTATTTAATAAAAAGAGTGATACCTGATGCTTTATGTAGCATGGAATGGCAATTTTCTTTGTCTTCTTCCCCCAGTGCTTTGAACAAAGAGAAATATTTACATACAGGGCAGAAGAGAATGCAGTCAGCCATTAGAGATTCTGGACATGAGTTGCAGCAACTGTATCATTGCTATATTTCTTGTTATCTGCAGGTTTGGTGGGGTTTTTTTAGTTTTGGCTTTTGTTTTTCTTCTTTTTTTTTTTTTTTTAACAAGTATAGTTTTACTACAGTGAAATACTATCAATTTATTCTATTAAAACTGTGTTTATCCCCATCTGTAAATGTGGAGGATCAGTCAGCTTAAAGGTAACAGCATCTCAAAACATGTGCATGAAATGTTTTCATTCAGGGTACTTAAAATGTCATAGTTACATTAATGTGTTTTGGAACAACAAAAAGAAAATCAAACCTTGGATTGCAGAAAGGACAGTCTGAACATCATGACAATAATTATGTCATGATGCCATGTTGGAGAACATCTAAGGTCTGCAAAGCCCTACTTCAGCAAAAAGATTACAAAAGAAAGTAGAACTCAGACCAGCTATGCTGTGAACGTACAGGTTCAGTCTTTTCACTGACTTAGGCATGTGTTCAGGGCTGTCACAGATAGTTACAGACACAGCCACTGTGACTTAGGACTCAATTAAAATTCCATATGGTGAAGTAGGTGGCAGGATAAATTTCTTGAGCAGAAAGAAGTATGCATGATGAGAAAGGGATTTATTTTTAAGTTAAGTTTTGCATAATGGTTTAAAACACTTTCTGCTACATTGTTATTTCAGAATATATTTTGTTCTACATATTTTCACACAGGTATACAGGAACTGTTTCTTCTTTTTATTTATTCTTATAAAATTAAATGGATATTCTTAATAATTTGATGACAACTTTTAAATAAAAATTAACAAATTTTCAATGCTTCTGCAAAGAGGACTCAGACACATAGAGTAAAAAAAAAAAGGATTTTACTTTTGTTCCTTAATCAAAACAACCTATGGAAATTCAGTTTGAACAATATCTGTAGGATCTAATTTTTAGAGAATAAATGAGCCCCCAGGTAATGAAACAGAGGTGTTTTCTTCTATTCTCTCTTTTATTTATTCCTTGTCTTCCTTCCATATCCCCTCTCAGCTTGCCTGTTGATATCCTTCACCTAGGAATCAACTCCACTACGTTTTAACTGGAAGAACAGTCCTGGTGAGTTTGAGCAATTGTCTGCACAGAGTCTGTTTGAAGAAACCTACAGCTGGAAAAACCTTCACATACATAATTGACAGCCACCTCATTTCTGGATTAAGTGTAAATAATCCAATTACTAATATTTCATGTGCATAAAGCAACAGGGGCTCTCTAGGTCCTCAGTCTTTTCAATCTTGATTCAGAGTAACCCACTGAAGCTCAGCATAACCCATTTAAGTACAGACCTCCTAGATGTTAAAAACCTCCTGGGACTGTAGTTTGCAACTTCCAAAGGAAAACAAGGTTGGTAGCATAAAATAAGAAATGAACACTTCGAATATAGGTACACGTGTAAATAGGCCTTTTGATGGTGCTATCGAATTTCTATTTGGAGGAGAAACACCACAATACTGGCAACAATACCAGTTTTTCATACATAAATATTGGCTTCAGAAGCTACATTTCATTTTTTATGGCCCAGAACTAATTTGAATATGACAGCTGCTATTTAGCAAACAAAAATTTGTCACATCTGATAAAAATAACATACTTGTTGTATTGCAATATATTTAATATCATTGTTAATTTCAAATGACTATGCAATGCTGAAATAATGATGAAAGACTTACAGAGTTTTCCTCAAAATGGAAATCCAAGGAGTTTCAGATTGCCGCTGTAGACAGTCAAAGCCATGTGCATTAAGGCTGCATGCCCAAAGCTTATAAAACCAGAGCTCATGGCAATCAGAGCAAACAATTCCAGAAGTATTAGAAGATGATCTCCGTATGGCTTACTTTTGGGGTGTGAACATCAGAGTCAAGGGCAGTGGGAGAGATTTGGCGTATTCACAAGTGAAGAGACAGAAGTGGGTTTTGCACTAGTCAAGTCACCTTCACTTGTGAATAGCTGGGATGCACAGATTATCAAAAATAAATTCAGAGATGTCCCAAGAACATTAATTTTACCTCTATATAAACAGAGTCTTTGTGCTTTCATGCTTTGCATGAATATAATCAAATACTACCCTGGAAACAACCTGTACGAGAGAGAATCAGAAACAGTTTGATAGACACGTTAAGCAAGATTTCACTAACATGGTTTTACTGTAATAAAATTTTAGATTAAGGTCTTCCCACTAAAGATTTTCTTTCCATTCTTTCCCAGCTGATGTTACCATACCCAAGACAGTTTTAAAAATGTAAACAGAAAATATGTAGCCAAAGAAAAGTTAAATCGACCCCTTAAGATCAATCTTTACGCCCCAGAGAAGGATAAAGAAGAAAAGTAATGAAAATCAAATCCCTGTAGGTTCCTCGAAGAATTTTGCCACCAAAGAATACAGGTAAGACTGACATATTTGCATTTCCTTATGGTAGCCTACATGACATTGTTCTGCACAGTACTTTTTTGGACTAATTTTGAAACTTAAGAATCTTTTTAAAACTTAAGTCCATGGAAATTAATGGCAAAATATTATCTTTAGTGAAAACAGCTTCATCCACAGAAGTAGAATTTTTGTAACATTATTTATTGAAAAAGAATTAGATTGTGTGTATGCATTACAACACAGAGTGTATGTTCTGCTTAACAGAATTTTGGTAGGTATCATTTCAAATCATTCCCATAGCTAAAACTGAACTTGAGAGCATTGGAACAGTTTTTGCCTTTACTGTAAGGCATTTGTAAATGGGGAATCTGCCAAAGGAACTGAAGTTTTATTTTCATGGCTGATTCATTACTTAGCTGAAAACAGCTTGGGTAGCAAACATGTTTTCCAAAATTTCATCTGAGAATATCAAAGATGTTTTTTTTCACACATCTTTGAAATTATTTGTTCTGACAAGTGCTTCTGTGATTGATTATAACTAGTGAAATCAGATGTTAAGAGTCTATTTATTTTAGCAATTCCTGAACTTCTTCAGGCTTCCTAAAAGACTTTGGATGATAATGCTGGTACAATACCAAACATCATAAAAAAGTATTTTTCAGAGCTGAAAAATTTAAGACACTTCCAATCCTTTTTATGAATGTTTAAGGTGCATTTATGAATACTTTTTTAAATCTAAAAGCTAAGAGGAAAGCAGACAAATTTATGTATAATCACTTATTTCATAATTATCTTGTGCCTTCTAGATGATTCTAGCTAGATTTCTTCGATTTGAATCAAAAGAAAAGCACAACAAAAGAAAGAAAACAGCAGCTGACCATCTGTGAAGAAACTGTTGCCTCCAGCAGCACCCAAAGTATAATTGTTTACTCCAGCTGAGGGTAAAGCTAAGATAAAACAGTTTCTAACTCCAAAAAATAATTTAACTCTTCAGATCATGCAAGTCCAAACCCCTCTTCTTTTATTCAACCAAAAGTCTTGTTTTATAGATTTAGCCGAACAAAAGTCAGGTTCAATTCATCCTAACTTTCAAAATGAAAGGATGCCTTTGGCTGGCTAAGACAATATCACGTACAACTTTACTTCCTTCCCTCTTCTGGTTAAACTTGATTTGGTAAGGTACTGTAAAACTGAGACATTTCTTACCCTACCAAGAATTAATTACATCATATGCTCTTTCAGCATGAATTTTCATTCCACCAGAAATTGCTGTATCATATGCCAATGAAATATGCTTTTTTGAGAATGCTTATGATCAAGAAAATTTTTCTTGACATTTTCTTGGACTGTTTTGCTCTTAAGCCTGAAGAACAGCATCCAGTGTTGAAGAAAATGCAGTTCCCGTGTATGTTCACGAGCTCTAAACTAAGCCCGAGGTTTCAAGTATTTTTTTCCGACTCCTTGTTATATTTTCTTAGGACCATGAAATTTTCTAATTCCTTGTGAGTCATTTTAATCAAGATCTGTCATTTAGTGACTGAAGATAAGAGCTCTTAAACTGTATTTGCTGTTCTCTGAATAATGAAAACAAAATATAATTTGCAAATGCATTTGTTAACACATACTTTGGCACTCAAAACCATCTAATTTTGTTCCTACTGAATTTCATGGAGTTTTTGCCATCTCCTTGAACATGGACAGATCTAGGTAATCTATTGTAAATCTCCCTGTATGTTTTACAGGGTACAATGGAGCCATGCTTCATGGCCTTACTGAGGCTGTAGCAGAAATGCCTCAAATACTCCACAGTCAGATAAAACTAAAGATAGAGAAATAATGCATCTTAGCAACCTCAAGTCTTTTATTTGTGACTTAACCTTTGGCCTACCTGGTACTTAAGGGCACATCACTTAATAAAAGAGGGCAGAAGATTTAGCAGTTTCTCATGAAAGAACAATATGAACCATCCCAAAAAAAAACCCAACCTAAAATTATGAAGTGTGGTGGGATTGGATAAATACACATTCAAAAATTCAAGAAAAATTTTACGAAGAGTAGAAACTAATTCATAAAACTAAAAGTGAGAACATGGGGATGCTCCAAGTGTGTGTGAACACTATTTAAGACAAAAAAGCACGATAGGTTGCCAGCAGAAGTCCACAGAGATGCTGTTGTGCATTTTCATAAAGGGCTCAACAGTAAAATGACAAAAATTGCTGGTGATAATAAATTAATCATGTCTGTAAAGTGAAAAAAGGAATTGCAAAAGTACCTTTAAAAACTGAATAAACTCTCTCTCAAAAAAAAGGCACAGTTAAGCATAGACATGTACATGAACAAGAACTTCTTTGTACAAATTATACAAATGAAGACTGTGTCAAAAAAAAAAAAGATTAGAAAAAAAGGAAGCTACCAAATTATTACTGGAGACTTTTGTTTCAGTTTTTATTCAAAAAGGATAGCTAAACTGAGCAATTAGCAAACTACAGGCTAGTGGAGCCAGTACAGGAATGAACTGAAATTATCTCAGCATTTATCTTTCCCCTGAGAATATGAAGAACAGTAGGATCAAAAGAGGTAAACAGCTGTGTCAACTTTGAAAAATATAATAGGATGATCCAAAGAATAATAAATTAGTCTAACCAATTCTCACAAAAATGCTGGAATATCTGTCTTCAGGTAAAAACTACTGACAAACTAAAGCAAACATCCACTTGTCAAGAGAAAACATCAATCCCATCTACTTTCTGCCTGTGACTAGTAATAGGCCTTACTGATAGGTGGAAGTAGTAGATATGACACGTTCATTATTTCAAAGCATTTGCCAGTCTTATGTATCACTCTCATAAATAAACTGAGAACTAAGTAATCCAGATGACAGTACTTTAACTGTATGCACTATAAACGTGAAGCTATACTTCCAGCTGTCAAGCTGGAAGAAGTACTGAGTGAGGCCTGTCCTGGATCCATTATTCAATATTTTCATTAATGACCTGGATGATGGAATAGAGAGTACATTTATTAAATTTGCAGACAATACCAAACAGAAAGCGTCTGCAAGCACTTTGGTCAACAGGATTTGAATTTTTTAATTGAAAGTAACCTTGACAAATTGAAAAAGTGACTAAAAAAAAAAAAAAAGAGATGCAATTCAATACAGCTGGAAAAATTCAAGAGGACGAACAACCAAGTATGCATAAGATTTACAGATGATAATGAATCATAAAAAACATTGTGCTATATATGCAGAAACATTTTATATAGGAAACATGAAGTAATCTTATTTGATACTACTGCAATTGTCTCAACACTTTCCATGGTCAAAGCAGCCTGTTTAGATAGAATGCTGCATGTATTTTAGCTACATCAGAAATATTTAACTGGAGGAGGGGGAGAAGAGACATTTTTATTGCCTTTTGGACTGCTTAACAAATGAAAACTAGTACTTGCTCACAACATGCAGAGTTTAAAACTATAGCCCTCTTGGCCGAAATAATTTTCTGTCCCAGCTGAGTCAAAAGTTACAGAATTGCTAGGTTCTTCAGGTAGATAAAGTCTAGTACAAACTAAATTGTAGGTGTCGAACAATTGGAAAGTAACTGACCGCAAAGATGACAGTTTTTGGTTAAGCATGAGCCACAGTGGGGAATTCTGTACTGAAAAAGCTGTAAGTGAAAAACATGTTTGAATAACGCAAGTTACCTTCCTATTTTGTTAGGAAGGGGTTTTTATTACATTCCCTCAAATAGCCATCTGCATCCAAAATATGCATTTTTAATGTTACCTGTATTGTAATTCACACTACTGCCATACCTTGTTAATATTTATGGATTCATAGCAACAATAGTCCTCCTTTACTATTATCCTTTGTATAATATAGCTTCAGCAGATATTCTTCAGTGGGGAAAATACAAGATGGGGAACAATCAGCTACATTGAAGATTCAGAGTGGGTAATCATGGAATAGTTAGGGTTGGAAAGGACTTTTAAAGAGTCATGAATGAAAAATGATATGCACACATATGCAGAATTTATGTAGGAAACAAGGAGTAATTATGCCATATAATATTCACCAACATTCTTCACTGACATCACTGTGCCTCCTTTCACAAGTGCATGGAATATATTCATGGAAGATAGAACAGTCATGCATTCAGCTTTTTGGATCCGACTGACCAGAAAATACCTTCACTGGCAAAAATAACAAAATTAATAAAATTTTCAGAAAGTGCCTAAAAGACTGGTTATTTTTAGACATCATCTGAAGAGCTGTTGAAATCATTAAACAGACAAAGGCTCCTTGCATCCCTACCATTAGGATTATTAAAATACCTTTTACCCCTCACTATCTAAACTATTTATTTCCATCTCACCCTGCTTGGGCAATGAAATCAGACAAAATAAATACACACTTGTCAATCAGCAATTTCTGATGTACAGTCTATGCTATGGAACATAAGGAAGCATATAGTTCATTCCATGAGTATGGTTAATACACTATTCTATGATTGTTTTTAACTAAAGAAACAAAAATGAAAGGTTTAATAATGCTCTGTGATCCTGAAATAAGCTTGCCCCTTTCATTCATAATGGCACACGCCTTGTGTATCTTTGCAGAATCAAACATTCAGATAGGACTGAGTTTATAAAATTTTTTAATAGAATTTAATTTCCATTTCAGTTAGGCCTGATGGTTTATGCTCTGCATAATTACTTTCTGGATTTTAAAACTGGGTATTGTCCTACCTTAGACCACTACTGATCTAAATGCTCTCAAGAGCAGTCTCCTAAAAACAGTGCACAAACTCCAACTATCTGTCAGCTATCATTCGTATGACTTTAATTTCATCTCTACAGTTTTATGTGTATTATCATGTGTAGTGAGTAATGGAAGACATGTTCTGATAAGATTTATAAAAATGTTGACACTGGATGAAGGTGCTTCCTTAATCTGGTTGATTTTGGAGCCATTATAGTCATCATTCCAAATTAATTACATCATCCATGTTTGCATGTACATGAAGTTGTTCCCTTACTTCTTGCTACCTGTGAAATCATGGACCTAAGTCAGAATGCCTTAAACAGGTGTTGAGCAAATACGATGTTCTTAAAAACAGAAAGCAGCAAAACATACATACTATCAGATAAGTAGTACTAGTTACCTTCCAGGCAAATGTGATTTCAACAAAACGAGTCTAGGAGTAAAACACAACTCAGTTCAGAAATACCTGAATTCAATTTTAATGGTAATTATACTAATTAGAAAGGAAGTCAAATAAATGACTGAAGTTCTAAAATGCATCTGTTGATTTCACTGGTAATAGTAAATAAAAAATCTTACGCCTTTCTGATGCTTCCCAAAAAAGGAAAAGAAAGTAATTTAGAAACAAGAGCTTCTGATCCAGTAGAAAATACAGTGAGAGACAGAAATCTTGCCAAAACACTTTTGTAAATAAATTCTTGTAATTTCTTTATTAGGGAAATATAATTTCAAATAAGAATTATGTCAACTTGTTTTGGAAACAATTAAATACAGGGAATTTATCATAAGCCAGCACGTATCACAGAAGTGATGCATCAGAATGGAAGAACTTGCTTTCAAAAGCCAAAACTTTACATCAATGATTTTTTTTAAGATTTATCATTTACCATTTGTATTTTATATTCTTTTGTGGTGTTTTATTTAAAGTGTGCATGCTTTATGTATGCTGATTGTAGAGGTCTTCCTACATAAACGATTGTGAAGGTGAAGTCAAGAGGGGTAAAATGCTGACATTTTCTTGGGGGTCTATCTAAAAGCCACTCTTTTTGAAATAGCCTAACTTCGGCCTTGTTCGTCTTCAATTATGTTTTGCCTCAATGCATTCCAGTCTTTTAAACTTTTTAAAGCACCTCTTGCCTGAGATATAGAAGTACCTGGAACATGCTAAGATTCTAACATGGGGGATTAGCATGCTCTAATAGCTGACCTTTACCTATCAATGCTTTAAACTTCCCTTAATCATCACAATACTTACAATGCAAGTTATTCTTCTGTATGTAGATGAACTGAAATAAACACACCTCCTGACTTTCTGCCCAGATGTTAATGTGGTAAAAAGTATCACCTATTCATGGCAACAGTTATTTTTAGAATAGACAAATAAGATTGCAGTGATTCCAAGTCACGATTAAATTCTCATGTTTCCTTTTTTTTCCTTTTAAAAAGTTACAATTGATGCAACCCACTCACTGCCATTTACCATCATCAATGATTCCAGAAACAGTGAATAACTAAAAATTATCCACAAGCCAAAAGCAGCTGCCAAGGCTCAAAACCACTGAAAATTATTTCACTAGAACTTTTCTGCCTAAACATGGATTTCGAAGTTTGCCTGCAGACAGCCAAGCGTGAGCATCTTGCTGTCTGCCAAACTGTCTCTATCAGTCAGAGTGGATTGGTATTTGATATGCTAGTACACATAGTAACTAGGAACACATTTTAGCACACCAGACATTTATTGGCATCTTTACTGCCTATGGCTTGCAGTACAGATAGGTTTCACAATGGAACATGTACTTCATGTTGTACACTGAACATTACCAAATTAAGGGCAAACTATGAAAATGTCTTTATATATAAACTATCCTTTAATTTTGAGGTACAAAATACCATCCTTCAATCTGAAAAAGAGAAGCAATCCACTATAACTAACCAATCCTTTGTAGACACTGTGTAGAAAATTACAGTTACTATACTTAAAATGATGGCCACTAAGAAAATTAGCACTACATAATGATCACCCGTTAAAACTCTGTATTGATTTTAGTGGAATTTGCCAAGTTAAAGCAAGTTTTAGGACAAAAAAATAACTTCTTAAGATAATTAGCTAAATGTATGAACCCCATTCTGAGAAGCAAGGGAAAGTTCTTCAGTTTTAGGGCAGTATTATAATAAATTACAGGTAGAAGGGAAGTATGACCATGCCATTAGACTTAATGTTTCCCCCCACTGCCCAGCAAACAATATACCATCTGGAAACTGGCTCTTGGAAATGAAAAAGTGGAATGGAGCTGAAATCAGACTTGTACCATTTCCTTCCAGTACAACTGTACTTCTCTGAAGGTATTGAACCCACTATCATCAAAGAAAACTTCACAGACTCTCAAAAGCAAAGGACAGGCAATTCTACAGATTATTGGATCACATCCTATTTATAGACATCTAACCTTTTCAGCCCCAAAGAAAAGCAAACAGAAAAGAGGAGTCATGTCATAGATCCAAGCCCCAAATTACAGTAATTTTGTACTGTTATAGTATTTTGTTAATCACAGAGACTCAGCAAAACACTAAGTGAGTCACCATGAGTATGAGCAACATTTCATTGTCAGAGTAAACAGAACTACTGTACTTAGATGTTCCTAAAAAAAAAAAAAAAAAAGAAAAAAGAAAATGAAAAATCTGAAAAGCTCTTTGCCTTGTATGCATGTTTAATCTTTCTCTCTGTATACTGACAACATATTTTTTCTAGTAGCTGTTTAAGTAACTGGGAGGGAAAACAGGTAAATTTGCAATTCCAAAGTCAATTAATTATAACATTAAATTCATGCCCTAATTTGGATCTTATCTAGGGGGAAAAAAAAAATCATAAGGAAGACATGAAATGCAAGATAAATAATTATAGGTCCAGGAACACAGTCAATCTCAATTGCACATTAGTGAAAGTGGGGCCAGGCTGTGCAGCAGAACAGAGAACTCTGGAAGGGAAGAGCTTTTGCAATGTTATCTTGTAACCAAATTGTAAAAGGCAGATGAAACTCTGCAAAACCATTGCATACTTGGGCCTAGCATTGATGGGTCTCAGCAACAGTTGAGACAGAAGTAAACTGATGTTGGTTCTGGATTCTTTCCAAGGCTTCACAAAGCTAAATTAAGTTGCAGGATTTTTTTCTAATTGCTGTAGCAGAGCATGGAATGAGGTACTCTGAACCTCAGAACAACAATCTCCTCTAAGTGAAACCCTAAAATTTAATATTTCATCTCCATTATATTCTTAATCTTCAACATAATCTTCATCACAGTTCTTCAAATTAGCATTATGTATGTCCTAAAATAAAAATGTAGGAAGATCTGAAATCTCCCTCCCACCCCCAAACTGAGCTCAAATTGCCATGTCTGCTATTGCAGATATCTCATCACTATTTCAAACACTGAGAATTGGTTTGAAATTTAGTCACTCCTATATTCCACCATGTTATTGAAACTATCACCATCTTCAGTGATCTAACAGCCATTCCCCCTTTTATAGTGAATGTAGGTATCCCTAAATGACTGCCCAAGCCTAACCTCATATAGTAAAGCAAATCACTCTGTGAGGATACTACCAGCCATCCCTAAACTTTAGGTGGACAGGGGTTAGCTGTATGAAATTATCAACTCATGGTATAAATGTCTTTCCACTAGACTCACTGAGCTGTAACTGTGATGTGATGAGGAAAACATGCATCTGTTCTCAGTTCAGAACTGAACGTGTACATATATTACTTTCTATTTTAGCAATTTAGGCTTCATTTCTTTTAATTCAGTGGTGTCAGCTCCAGATAAAGAGAACATTCATTAGTTTTCTGAACAGAGATCTTCCCATCTGATAGCAGGATAGCATTCTGATTTCCAGCACTGGCCTGCTTGGCAGGAATGATAGTGTATGTGAGATACAGTATGTGCTGTAGGTGCTAGGTCATGGGAAACTTGACAGGGTTTCTACCCAGGTTTCTTAAGAAAATCAGCAATATTACAAATGAAAAGTATTTTTTGAAGAAACTTGTGATCTTCAAGTACTAAGAAAGGTAACAACTAGTATATCGATACAGTTATGATGTGGTCTGATTTCAAAACTACCTCAGAAACTCCTTATGTGGAGTACTTGTATGAGTTAACACTCTGTGAAAAAGAAAAAGATATGGGTTCTGATCTCCATGATATTATACACTAAGAAAATATCAGGAAATTACAAGAAGCTAAAACATAGTCTAGAGGGCTTTGTACTGGCATCATCAAGTTGGAAAGAACTTATGCGTTCAGTTCATTTCACTGAATCAATCAATTTTGAACTCAAAGACTGACTGGACTGTACAGCTTTCCCCTTGGTGAAACATGTTTGTATGAGGAATTCCACTGACATCAGTTGAGCAGCTCACATGAGAAAGTTCTCATCTGTGTAAATAAGTTTTGCACAAAGGTTAGCCCTTGGCAATTTCATAACCCTTCAAGCTGTTATGACAAACCAGCTAAAAAGGCTTTGATTTTGGCAAGCGAGAACCTTGCAACAACAGGGTTGTCACATTTTTAAGCACTGTTTAAACAGCCAGTTTATATAAAAAAGTACAATACCAATCTGACTAATAGAAAATGTTTTCAGCACTTGTCTGCTTGACCTGGAGCCCATTCACTCATAATTTTCCTCACGCTCCAAATTGCTTGTTTAACCTACTTGTTCAGCCATTTAGATTTCTTCACATTGGGATTCAGAAATAAATTACACCACCACGTGTAAGTTTATATTGTTGAGAAACTTTTTTTAAATCTGTCAAACTTCTTTCACAGTTATTGGCAAAATACAGCCAATGGCAGAGGGTGAGACATCTGACCTTTCTCAGGATAGCATGAGCTGTCCTCATGGATTGCATTTTTGTCTTGGTTGAGTACAAGTGATATACTTAAACAGCATATACAAGGGGTATACTTGCATATCCCTTTGTATGCCTAACTTTTAACCCAAACACCTAACTTTTTACAACTCATTAACTTTGCTTTAAAGCAAGAGTTGAAATAATCTTTTTATTGTATTTGTAAGCAGTTCAAGTTTGAATAAAAGACATACATTATCATCGAACGTTAAGTAGTACTTAGGTCTGTCTGTGCCTTGGAACCTTAAGTAATTATTATCATAATGTGATGAAAAAGATTTCAGCTTATTTCTTTTGAATTCCAGGTGACTACATGTAATAAAAAAAATTCTTTACACTAGTGGCAAATACCTATATGTCAAGATTAATTTGATGACTCAGGTACTATGTAATTATTTTAAAGGCACTTATGTCTGTTTCTGTAATTGTAAGGGATGTCACAGGGGATGAACGTGCTAAAACACCTTTCTATAACCCATTATCATTAATTAAAATGTAACCAAATTAGAATATGAATATATCCTTTTAGTTTAATCTAAGAATATACTTGTTAAGAGTGAATGCTTATACATACATTCCAGCAATTATAAAACCCACAGTAAGTTTTTTTGCAAGCATTGCTGTAATGCAGGGTAAGACTAACTGTCAAAATAAAGATCAGAAAACCAGTTAATCAAAAATTTCAGCATGAAAGGCAACTCACTGGAGTCTTCTCCACTGTTCTCTCTTGAAATCAAATTTGCATATTAGATCTATACCACGTAATGACATAACCTGACAATTCTTTGTTAGCTTAAGAATTTTAACTCAGAAATGGAAATCATAATTCCTTTTACTTCTCTTCATTTGAAAAGGTTCATCCATATTTTACACAATTCCCTCAAACCTCTGTTAAAAACCTCTATTAATTTTGACAGAAAGAAACCTGATCAAGAGAGCCATGTACAAAGAATGGGATATCCATAATTATATTCAACAACCAAGTTGAGTTTACTCTGTTTGTCAGACACCTAGGGCAAAATTGGCATTTATTTTTCATCTTGTAGAGCTCCTATCCTTCCCTAGTGTTTGACAGCATTTCTGTATAACTGTAAGTCATAACATGGGAGAACAGAAGTTTCCAAATTATTGAAGCCAAAGGTAAAGTAGTATTGGCACATAATTTATTTTCCTTCCTTCCTTCTTTTCTTCCTCCCTCCCTTCCTTCCTTATTGCATTTCTCTGTATACACTGTTGTTACAGTGCTGAGGGAAAACAGTTTACACAATACTGTAGAAAACACAAGGGAGAAGAGCTTGCATAATACAAAAAAAAATTTCTTTCTCAAAAATGAGAGCAAATAAATAAATGTGTCAAGAATTTATAGTTCTCCAAATTTCACATTTTGAAAGGTGAAGCAATTAAGGACCACAATAAAGGTTCTTCAGGATTGAGAACATTTTTTTTTTCTTTTGTCTGCCAATCATTGGTTTATAACTGGCAAGATAACATTCAACCATTTTTTTGTCTGCAAAAGACAGATGAGAGTGCCAAAACAAAACTAGGAGATACTACCCCCCCTGAAATTTCTTTTCTTAACAACATTGGGACAGAAAAGCAGAAGCTGATTTGGAAGCTTTAAAAGCATCTGTGGAGATGTTTTAGATACTATCAACCCCAAATTTAATCTATTAAAAAAAAAAAATACTTAAAGTCTACCTTCAGTTTGAAAAAGAGGAGAGAAATATTTAGTTAAGAGGAGAGAAATATTTAGTTGAAGGTGTGAATGCTACTGGACGCTGAAAACCAAACTGCTACACAGCTTCAGAAATTGTAAGGAAGCATAAAGTTAATTTAGGCAAAGAAAACATTGGAAATCTATTGATAGTGCTTTCCTTCTTTTCAGTGTTTTGTTCAGGCAAGGTTTCATACAGAATATAATATCTCTCAGCCCTGCCAACCCTGAAAAGCAACTCCAGTGATGGGAATCATCATAAATTGACTTTTCTATTATATGAGGGCCTTATTTTCTCACTTTGATTAAAGTGGTTTTATACCTGCATTACTTTAAACACACTTCACTGTATAACTTGGGTTTTTTGTGCTATTTAGGACATAGGATTCAAGTTTTTCATTTGCAAGGTGTTCTTATAGAATAACAATATACATTTCTTGCTGGGAGAACATAGCTTAAGACAGAGCACCTGCCAAAGTTAAAACCAATGTACCATGATGTCCTATTTGTGGCCATTGAGCCCTTCTCCATTGCTTGTCCCTCTATTTGTTGTCTCTCAGCTTTTTAATCTCTTTTGCCCCTCATATTTTAACTTGCAGTATTTCTCACATTCTGAAGTTAGCATTAAGTATAAAATATTAAGCACTAGCAGCAAGATTAAAGCTCTTAAGCATAAAACAAGATGTTACAGGGAAGTACTGTTCCTGTGTGTTCTGAGACTCAAAGACAAGAATCAGCTGAAGAAAAGAGCAAGGTCAAAACCATAATGCTACGCTTATTTTGAACGTTTCTTCCTCTTCATAAAAGGTAAGAGTTTTCCCAATTTTTTTCTGAAGGAAGACTTTCATCCTTCTGTTCCTCCTTGCAGTGGGTATTTGGGAGTGAATGTTCACCTCTGCCATCAACGTGGACACAGCAGAGTGCAACTAATCAATATATGTTCACTGTGTTCATCTCTCCACTTACTGCAAAAGATCTGGGAACAGTCAAGTTTATCCTCCTGCCTGCTTTCTAGGTACCAGATAGTGGCTGATATAGGTCTTCCTTCTGAAATGGCTCTCTGAATGCAGAGGTCATCTTTTGAGGGGAAACCCAATAAACTTATCTGAAAAGTAGCTATGTTTGGGGAGTAGTGGTCTTCTATTCTACTCCACTCATAGTGGCATGTAGCTGTTATAAACAGCCAAATTATTTCAAGCACCTACTTAGTTTCAAGAACAAAAAAAAACTTCACATAAAAATTTTCTCCAATTGCAAGATTGACTCATATTTTTTCCACTTCCAGTGAATACTTTTTGGGAATACTTCACATTTTTCCAGGAAGTATAATGTGAAATAATCCTTTGATTCAGAGGATTATACAGCTGTACCAAAATTCTCAAGTAGAACAACTACTCATTTTAGCACTGTGAAATCAGTAGACGTCTTAAATTCCATATACATATACCAGAGTACTCAAGTCACTCAAGTCTTCATTTTCCTGTTTAATAACATAGTCAAAGCTAAAAGGGGAGCAACACTTTTTACTTTACAATGCCTATTTAATGCTGGGTATATCCAAGCTCCTCTGTAAGCCATAACCAGTGAAGTAATCTTTGTTTATCTGGAGAATATGTATTATTGGAGAATGTGTATTACACATATGCATAAATGTGTGTTTAAAAAGTCACAGGCATATTGAAAGCAAACAATTAATTGCTGACTGGCAGTAGCTTAAAACATATTTGCAGAACTTAGGGCAAAAAACCAGTTCATTTATTATACCAGTTCATCCCTCAGCTGCAGCCTGGTTTCGTGTCAAAAGGGCTGCACATTACTGTAGCTAAGATGCAGTATTTAGTTTGAGACACCTTTAATTTTCCCTCATCAATATTTGGAGAAGAGTGAATGCAGTGCTATACAACAATGATTAGTGAATCTCATTTCAGATTGTC
This sequence comes from Nestor notabilis, assembly GCF_000696875.1. NCBI lineage: Eukaryota > Metazoa > Chordata > Aves > Psittaciformes > Psittacidae > Nestor > Nestor notabilis. Next base: position 34,831 of record NW_009944782.1, read on the forward strand.
TTTCATAGCTTTTTGTGTTTAATAAAACGATTCACTTGTTAAAGCTAGTGGTGAACCAATACTGTTGCAATTTATTTTTTTTCTCTGTTTGTAAAGAATCCTTAAAACCTAAGGGAATACTGATGAATGGCATCTTGTATACTTACCTGCTTTAGCTGCAAGTCCCCCAGTGCTATAATCTTGAACTTGCATAAAATCTTGAACTTACTCTATTCTTCAACAATACCCTTTCTAGAAATTAACACTTTCTAGAAATTAACACTGTTCCTGTAACCCCTCTAGTTTCTAAAGATAATTATTTTTTCAGTCTATTTCTAGAGTTTTTTAATTGAAATACTTTAAGAAAACTTCATAGATAATGTTTTGGATTACCTATTATAAGATATCATCACATCTATGCCTTTGAAGAAGAACAAAACATTTAAAGTTATCTCTAAATATTACTGAGGTTCTACCATCCTTCTTCCTGCACCTTTTTTTCTTTTCTGATTCACAGGATTTCTCTCTGAACAATTATATCAATTAAAATTTCTAAATTATGTGATTGATTCACCTTTAATACCCACTGTTCATAATCACTGAGGCAGATCTAAAGTTCTTAGAAGTGTTTCTTATTCTTTTCTCCATAAACAGTTAAATTCGCAATTTGAGTGTATTCTAGGAGCATAAGGTGACCCAAAACGCCTTCACAGGGTGTCTGAGATAGGAAGGAAACTCTGGAGATCATTTAGTCCAACATACTGCTCAAATCTGGGTAAGATACAGCAGGTTACTCAGTGCTGTGTCCAGTTGTATTTTGACTCTTCATTAGGGACTCTAGTGGTAGGACAAGGGGTAATGGGTTTAAAATTAAACAGGGGAACTTTAGGTTAGATATAAGGAAGAAGTTCTTCACAGTGAGGGTGGTGAGGCACTGGAATAGGTTGCCCAAGGAAGTCGTGAATGCTCCAACCCTGGAGGTGTTCAAGGCCAGGCTGGACAGAGCCTTGGGCGACACGGCTTAATGTGTGGTGTCCCTGCTCATGGCAGGCGGGTTGGAACTAGATGATCTTAAGGTCCTTTCCAACCCTAACTATTCTATGATTCTATGACTATCTGCAAAGATGGAGCCTCTATGAATTCTCTGAACAAGCACTTCCAGTGTTTGACCACCCTCACAGTAAAAAAGTTTTCCTATGTTTAAGCAGAATTACTGGTATTTCAGTTGTGTCCATTGCACCCTCACTTAGAGGAATTTAAGAGGATTTTATCATTAAGAACTTCAAGTCATGTTGCTCCCTTTCTGAGCTTATTTTGTCAATTGCCGTCAGCCTAAAGCTTTCCAGGATCAAAACTTTATGCAGTTAAGCCCCTTAGAGATGTACTGAGCATGGTCTGGCCTTGATGAAGTTGCTTCAAACTTTGTAACGCTCAGCTGAGAAAATATGAAAGGAGGGTTTAACTCTTCAATCTTTCATAGTAGCCTAGTATTAAGAGAATTGATTTTCCCAAGAAAGAGAAGACATGGACTCTAAAACCAACCTTGACTCAGGACAGTCCCAAGCCACTATGCCAACACCACCATATTCTGTGCAAAACTCCAGTTTTTCCCTCCCTGAAAATAGACAAAGCATTTTCACTTCCTTTGTAAGAGCCAGATACACTGAGCATCACCATAAATATACCTATCCTTGCTAAGAACCTGTTTTTCTGTGGTTTTCTTTTTTATGTTTTCTACTGCTGGGGATTTCATAAGATCTTTAATTTGCATAGTAGATGAACTTCTAGCTAGCAGGCTTAGAGCATCAGCAAAATTTACTAACTGAACACCATGCAGAATCCAGGCTGCTTACACCAATCCACATATTTTATCCTAATGAAATGAATATCAATGCAAAATATACAAGTGAAAATAACTGACTGGATCTGGCAGCAGTGCCTATTCTAAACACTGTTTTCTTAAGTTTTGCTTACTTTATTTTTTTCCATTTTCATGATTTAAGGTGTCAAGATTTTAACTATTCATGTTGGCAGACAGCATCACCTGAAGATATTCCAAAACCAACTATGAAGGAGGATGTTGTATGCTTTCTTTGCAAATTGAGGTGTTTTTTTGAGGTTCATTTTTGCTGGAATCTCATGTGGCTATTTGATCAATATAAGCTCCCAAGTGAAAATAAAATTAAATAAAGCAATCATGCTCTTCCCTTAATTTAATGAAACAAAAACCCCTCAAAACTTTAGCCATCACTAAAATATAATCTGACAGAAGTTGATCAAATTCATCTTACTTTTCCTCAGAAACTCATAATATTTTGACAATATGGTGATTTTATCATCATCCTTAATATCTTATGCTTATTGAAGAGCCCATATATTATATCATATCAAGGTGTTGTAATATTTGTGCATATACTTTGCAATCAGAATTCATCAAATTGAAGGTTTCTATTAATTTTGGTCCATATTTAAATTATATCTTTGTAATTAAGTTTCAGAGATTCCTTAAACATTTCTCCACCACCATCCATAGGCAAGTAAAGATTTCTTTAAGTCAAATAAATAACAAGTGGCTTTTAAAGTAATTGAGCTATTTATTACTTATAAAAATTATCACTGAACTGGAATATTCTTTCAACGGCCATTATTCTCAAGGAAATTAATGTATAATGTTTATATTCTTATTCCTAAGATTTTAGCAATTGTCAAGGTGAAGGAAAAAATAAAAATACACGATCCTTCCTGGGGTGGGTTCTTACCTAGTTAAAATTTGCCATTGTTATCCTGGGATTTAGAATTTGTGCTATTTGAGTGTTGGCTCCTCAAAATTCTTTTCTTATATGGGGGTTGATGTAACCTCATTGGCCTCATCATCATATATCTAAATAAGTATACTTCTGAAAAAGTTTTTTACCTTTTTTCTTTTATGTTCTTCCATCTGATACTACTTTTATCCTTTTGGTTTCCTTTTACAAATGCATTTTGAAGCTTTACAGTTTCTTGTGCACAAGAAATTGCAAAAAGAAATTGCACAAGAAATTTATGGACAATTTTGCACAAGTTATTGTCTCCATTGCCTTTAACCTTGATACTTGAACCTTCAAAATAAAATACAATAAAGTATTTGTTTAATATCAGAGCCTTCCCTGTCCCGTCCCGTGTCTCAGAGCATCCTAGCTCTTCCTTTTATGAAGTAAAAATGAAAGTGATATCGAAGTGATCATGTGTGCCATAGCTCATTCTGTACCTTGTATTTGTGGGTTCTTATATGTGCAACAGAAAACTTGATTTTATTTCTGCACGAGCTCTGGTTCAAACCCTCCACTTGTATTTTCACTTTGTTGGTGGGATTTTTGTCTATCAGTCCAGAGCTCTCATAACAGTTTTAGAGAAGATATATTGACCATGTCATGGGGTCATCCAAACCTTTATGGGGTTTCCTTTTCCATTTTCTCATTGAAAGGATATTGACTCATGCATATACAAGAATAATTTCTACCCTGAAACCCCCATCAAGTTTTTAATGACTACTTCCTAATTTTGAGATACTTAAAAGACCTTTCACTTTGAAGTCAACATTTTTTTACTCTGTGTTTTAGAAGTGCATTTGCTCTTTTTCAGAGGTGAAAAATATCTTATTTACTGACTAGTGCTCTTTTCCTAATCAGTTTACTTTATCCAGCTGCATCCCTTCACCGAATTTTTAACGTTTTAGTTTCATCTCTAAACATTTACATTCTTCTGTCACAAAAAATGTATTACATACCATATTCATACACAATAAATCACTAATATTCTCTCAATTTTTCTAGCAGAAGATGGAAGCTCAGCCCTCTGAAAGATACAGTTCAGCTAAATCACATTCCCACCAACACTCCCGTCTCAAAACAAGTTTTCCTACAAATTATTATTATTTCTTTTTATTTCACTGAAATTTCATGAAATAATGTTGGCAAAAGAACACAAGATACAGAGAGTGTTGTAATCCCATAATCTTTCCTAGATCCTTGCTTTTGCAGAGGGCTGCTTGAAACAAGCTCAGTATGTATGCCCATGGAGTGGCAACAAAGCCACTCCAATCCAGCATGCCGTTGCAGGTACTACAGCCCGTTTTTCAGCCAAACAACATACCAGGGCAACACAGCTAACATATGAAATAACTGATATTTCCTTAACACAGTGCATTTCTCCAAGAAGATTCTACTCTCTGTGGTACCAGCCTGAAAGATTAAGAAACTTTTCAGCAGTAGTCCCCAGAGCAAGCAGGAAGGATGCAGAACCAGATCAGGAATCCCCAGTATTTTCCTGTTTCAAAACCAGACTGTAGCTCAATACATTTTATACTTTCTTTGCCCACAGATTACATATGGGATAAGCCACCATTTTTGTCAGAAGAGTTGCTGAGATGAACTGCTTTATTACAGTGAACAGAAATTGGACCATGCCATAATGAAATTCTTATGGGAAAATGGCAAAGTTTAACTCTTCTTGGTAATTTCATATGTCAACTGCAATGAAATGTAGGAAAACCTGGAAACATTGAGCATGTAATTGCCAGACACTTTTATCAAGATTTCAGGTGTTTGTTTAGCGTGGCACTTATGCCAATATTAAATAAATATACTTAAATATATAAGATGATTACATATATTACAACATTTTCACATGTGTATACATATCAGAGTCTAGAAAATCTGTATCTAGTTACATGTTTAAGAGACTGACAACAGCTCCTACCATGCTGCTTTAATACATGTATAATATGTTTCATATAGACTATAGCAATATGCTCCTATGAGGAGAAAGAGGAGGCCAAAGGCAGAGCCTGTTGCAACCTGATAGATCACTAATTGGGGCATCCATCATTGATCACAGCTTGGAAACCACTAGTTCCTGATACTGTTTAACACAGAAGGTAAATAAATGTATTCATAATGATTCTGCCATTAGCAGTGAGGTATTTTAGTAACTTACCTGTTAGTTACTCTTCATTAATTTCCAGATTCTTATTTTTAGATAAACAAGCTGAAATATAGCACAAGAAAAAAGTATTCTCTGTAGGAAAATTAGAAAAACCCCAAACAACTACATGGAAATTCAAGTCGAAGGAGACTTTCCATTAAAAAAAAGAGTCAGTTAAATGATTGCTTATTTCTGCAGCAATCCTGTGATAATGTTTTCACAGATGAAAAAGAATAATTTATATGTACCTTGCATTATAAAACTTCTCTTTATCAACTCACAGAAATTAATGAATATTGAGTTAACTGAACATGGGACAAGTTCTAACAGCCTACCTGGCCAGCAAGCTCCTCTCTAAGTAGGAATCCTTTAAAGTTTATTCATAAAATTAATTAAAAAATTTACTCATTTCAGGAATTAGGACATCCAAAGGCTGTTGTATATGCTTTGGAAGTAATCCTGATAGTACACACAAACATAGTATCTCTTATAATTTGTATGATGTCATTGATGTCATTGATGAAACTGATGAAATTATAGTAGTTCAATAATCAGGAATAAAGACAACCCAAAACCAAAACACAAACAAACCCCAACCAAAAAAAACCAAACCAACCCTCCCTCATCATCACTGACGATGTAGAACACATTATAAATGTTCCCTTACAGCTAACATTTTCTAGTATGAATGCTTAACATTATACACCTGTTTCTACTTCAGTTTCTTTATAGCAAGACTATAGTCAAAACTATTTAAGAGGCAGTGCATCCTATATGGCTGGCAATAGGTTTGGGGACACATTTCCTAAAATCTTACCTGAAATGTTTCACATCTGCTTTTGAGCTTTCACTACATTATTCATTTTTGCTCTCCCACTTTTCTAGTTCATAAAAATCAGTGTAATATTTAGCTATAAGCTAGACATGAAAAGTAAATAGTGCTTACATAGTGCTTTAAATATGCAAAGTACCATAGACATTTTAAGTTAGAGATTTACAAAACACAGTCTACTTCAAAATACATTTTTCAATGTTATCGTTTAAAAATTATATTGATGTCATAACTCTCTCTGTAACCTGAAACGTGTTGGATTTGGGAGAAATCATCTTTATAGGTATGTAACTCTAATATTAGACAATAGTATCAAAAGGACACTATTGGCAGGACTGAGTTAGAGAAAGACTCACTATCAGATTCTGACCTCTGTCACATGTAAGAGTATACGTAATATGTATTGCACTGATTCATCAGTACCAATATAGTGTTACATCAATCACTAATTTTTAGATTTGGAGGAGACCCAAACAAATATTTGGGAAAATATTGCTGCCTGTATTCTCTGAAACAAAAGAAATGAGATTTTTCAAGCAGTTAAAGGGCTTGTTTTTCTTCATTTTATTTACAAATGACTTTATATCCATTGTCAGTGTTACTGATGTTACCCGTACCTTCTCTCTAGAGAAACAAAGAGTGTGTGGTGTGATGTATCTTCATAAATATACGTGTTGCAGAAATAATTATTGAAATCTGATACAGAACTTTTTCACGCCCTTCACAAGCAGTGCTAACAGGACAAATCACTGAGGCACATTCCATATGAGGCTGTACACAGGCAGGCATTTACCACACCAAAGGGCTGATGAACAGATACGTAATGAAAGTGTTCAACATTATCTCAAAACCTAACTAGTTTTTGCTGTGACAATGGTTCACAGGCTATGGGACAGAAGCAATAAAAGAAGGGACTGTACAAAGGAGAGAAGAAGCAGTTCATCAATGTGCTAATGCCCATTTGTTCTCAGACTTTCCAGTAATTACTAATGCATGAACACCTGGAATAATTCCTCTTCCCTTATGAGGAAAAGATGTTTAATAACATGTATTCACATTCTGATTAAGTGCAAAGCTCATTGCAATCTTTTATTTGATCCCAACTATGTGTACTTCCCAGCATGCAGCAGCAGACTCAATATTCCTGCAACATACACAGCATAAGGCATTTGTGTCACAAGCGCCTTTGTTGGTAACCAGAACAACAGAAAATGTATCCATTATTTGTAATTTTGTAGGTTTTCCATTACTCAATGAACATGTTACATTGAAACATGGCATCATAATAAGAATTCTCAGTTTTACTTCCCTCCGTCTCACCACAGGGGAGATGTCAGATCAAAATAAGAATAAACTAAGACAAGGAAAAAGGTCACTTAAGCTTTTCAGAAGATAAGAACACTGGAAGCAAATCTGACATCTGTAAATGAAATGTGGTCACATTCCTTTCTCAACTACTTCTCTCAGAAAATGCAGACTTGTATGAAGTATCCAACATGTCGAAAGAATTGACTCCAGATTTGAGTGGGAAATTAAAATAGAGGATCTTCTTCTAGTTTATGTTAGAAGAGACAATCATGGAAGAGTATTAAAAGCAATCTGAAAAGGAACTTGCAATTTCCCCTTGTGGATTATTCTTATGTGAGGATTGATCTGAGCTAATGCCAAGATGTGATTAATTTACATTTGAAGTTGCCACTGTAAAAAATTAAACTCCAAATAAAACTGTTACATTAAAAAATCCCCAAGCATCAAAAAGTATAAAAATAGCCACCTAAGGAAAATTATATATACATATTTCACATTTTATGTACAATTTTAATGATAATCAGCAAGACACATGACACAAAAATTTAAATATGCAACCCCCTTTCCCTTTTACTATTTTATAAGTGAAACAATTACTTACGTGTGACCAAAAAAAAAAAAAAAGCCAAACAGAATCCAACCAATCAAACAAAAAACCCCCAAATAAACAAAAAACCACCCAACCAAAACAACAACCCAGTTATTAACCATTCTTAGAAAGAAATGTCACACAGAATCAGTTCCCATTCATGTAAATCATATGGCTGGCTGTATATTTTAAATGCAGGAAAATTACTAAAGTAAATAAATTTCCACTCTCATTACATCTTTATGATTTTGAAACCAGTGTTTTTATTTTGAAATTCATGTACTGGGGTTCATCCTCTTTTTTTCCTTAATTATTATTATTATTAAGCATGCTGTACACCTATAGGTAACCAAGTGTCAGACTGAATACTTCATAAACTGTGTACCACAATTTGCAATAGTAACTACAGAATCTGTATGATGACCTTGCTTAAAATTTTGCTGTTCATTGGTTTTGTGTATATACTGGGACTCAGTAATTCTCCTGAAGGCAAAGAAAGAATAGAATCAGCTTCATTCCCTCATGTGTGTTCACTTACATGATTAAAAGCAGTAAATCATCTGTTCTGAGAGGAACACAAACTTTCATCTAGAATATGCTCAGCAGGTAGAAATGCTTATTAAAAAGGCACCATTATTACACAACTATGACAGAATTATGCTGTTTTACAGATTTGCATTTTTTTATAATCAGGTTAAGAGGTGTAGTCTAAACCTATGTTTGTTCTAAATATTTTTAAAACTTTCCTATAACATCTTCTTGTTGAGCAAAAATTTCCTATGAGAGAATCATAGAAGCAACTACGTTGGAAAAGACCTTTTCTACATTTCCAGGGTTTTTTCCCCACCAAGACCTGAGAAGTTTTGCCAATACCTTTCTGTGCTGCAAAGTACTCTTTTGTCTCACAATGTAGGAAGCATTTAATTACCATCCTGTTTAAATAATACAGAATCACACAACTGTTAGGGTTGGAAGGGACCTCTGGATATCATTTCTAGTCCAACCCCCCTGCCAAGGAAGGGCCATCTAGAAAAGGTTACACAGGAATGCATCCAGGCAGGTTTGAATGTCGCCAGAGAGGGAGACTCTACAACCCCCCTGGGCAGCCTGTTCCCATGCTCTGCCACTCTCAATATGAAGTTCCTCCTCACGCTGAGCTGAAACTTCTTCTGTTTTAGTTTATGGCCATTGCTCCTCATCCTGTTACTGACCACCACTGAAAAGAGTCTGGCACCATCCTCTTGGCACCTGCCTTTGAAATATTTATGTAATTATATATAACTCGTATAATTTATTATATTACATATTATTTATATAATAACCTTTCACAGAAGAGTGTCACACACTTCAAATTTTTATGATCAGTCAAAATTTTCAAACCTGTCATTCTTCTGCTCTGTTGTGGACTCCAGTGTGTCTTTCTGAGGAGAGTGTGGTGGTCATAGATATATTGCAACTAGATATTACCATATTAAAATCACAGTAAATTTTCAAAACTTGACAAACTTTCAAAAGCTTCACTGAAATTAAAAAGGCAGTATTTCAAGAGCTTTCTAAGATTTTATTGAGAACATACAAAAAGATCCCTCAGCTCTCCATTTATAGCTTAAAGTTAGAAAAATAAATAAATAAATAAAGTGGGTTTACTTATTCAGAATACTACTGAATGCACCCCTGGAAGAATTGAGGAAATTGAGAAAGTCTTTAGTCTAACAATGGAAAATCAACTTAATTTGAAACACTAATAAGGGATTTAGCTTCACGTATTTGCATGGTGCACTAAAAGCACATAACAGCTAATATTAATTAGTTTGATTATGAATGCTTTGTGTGTTTTGTAGGAAATTTTTTCATTGATATACAATGAAACCATAAAAATGTATCACAGTGAGTGTTCACTACAACTTTTAACATTTTCTGAAACAAGTTCTGCTTATACCATTATAAATTGATAGGTTTAAATAGTTAAATCTGAGTCTGAAAATGCTAGTTTTCCTATTATTTACACAACTCAGCAACTTTTAGTTTTAAAATTTTTAAAATTTTTAAATTTTAATAAGGCATTAATCTCACTGTTTGTCAATGGCAACCAGATGCTATTTGTCAAACTTTATACCATAAAGCAAGGTCAAAGTTAAGCTACCTCTGTCAGAAGTAAAATTATGGAGTGATAGAACCGGCTTTGGGTTTCTTAACAACGTGGTCAAAACAATTTTTTCCTGTCCAAAGCACACAAGGCTGGGACTTGAACCAAGCTGGAAAGAAAAAGACTGGAGCTAGGACAGAGGCCGGAGGAGCTGCACTTGTACCTTTCTGAAGCCAGCAAGGAAGCAGAGAAAATGGCAACTTGTGCTACTAAGAGCAGCCTTTCTGCCCTCACCATGGTACCTCCCAGCCTCTGCTGGCCACAGCAAAGTTTCTCCAGGTTCCTCTATGGGAAAAGCCACCTCATGCAGTCTAATGCCCTCCCGTTGTCCTGCCTTGCCTGTGCCTAAGATCCACTCACAGAGCAACTGCCCATCTTGTGCTCTTGATCATTGCTTCTTGTTCCCTTTATACAAAGGTTGTGTGTTTATGTGACTTCATTTCAGTCTGTTAATCAAAATTCTGGTATGAAAATTTAAAGTTCTTCAACATGGATGTTTCATTTATTTTTTTATTTTTCGAATAACGCACATGGGGATCCACAGCCTAACAGGAAGTTTTGAAGCCTTTATTTAGAGGAGGGAGAACTTGTTCTGATTTTTTGTTCCCTGTTGTCCTGGGTCCAGCTACAGCAGTCATTT
>NW_009944783.1:0-8422 GCF_000696875.1 Nestor notabilis
TTCCAACCCTAACTACTCTATGATTCTATTTTCCATCATAGGTCTTTCCTATGGACCTGATGCTGAAGTGAGGTAAAACATTTTTGCTAATTTTGACTGCAGCATTTTGGTGTCCCCGCCTCTCAGAGACACATGTGGACGTCTTGGATTCCAGTGTACTTTAAATATGGCAAACTGTTTTAGTTTATATATAGATGAAAAAATACGTTTGATAGAAAAGTAGTTCCAGCCATTCCTTTTTCAGTGTACCATTAAATAATCCTGTGCTTACCTACTATCTAGGTAATTACAGTTGGCCTAGTTTGTAGATCTAAACCAGTGTTCAATCATAAATTGTTACTATAAGAACTAATTTTTAAAAATTCTTCTTATCCCTTCGTTATTCAGTAATGGATTAAATTGTTGTATTCAAACCTTTTAATTACATTGACATCTGTGGTGGTGCATTCTCCCCCCACCCTCCCTCTGGCCTACTCAGGCCTGTTCTATGATATCCATAACTTGTGTCAGGCCCTGGTCTTTGAGTAAGCAGTTGTCAATAAAGCATCCCTTAATGGTATTGGGATCTTTTTCCAGGCTAAGGCGAGGACAGCAAGACCAGTACCAGGAACTCCTGAGTGGGATGAGAGTGGGGATAAGCACTCATTCCCCTTATAGCCTTGGAACATTCCTTATCTGAATGATCCAAGCGAGTTTACCAACCATCTCACAACCCTACAAACAGTGGTCCTAAGACCCTTTGAGCTCTTCTTGACTGCAGTAGGCTAAACCAGTATCTCCTGCTGCTTGGAACACCTCTCAGAGCACATGAAGTCTCAAGATCGTGAAAGGAGGACTGTCTGATGATGGGGCCTGGGCTGATATCCCCACTATTGGAGACTCAACCCTCATGAGGGAAAAAAAAGACAGTAGAGGTATTTCACTGATTCTTGAGCGGAATTTTTAAAATATATATGTATATATGCATAAGTGTGTTACCTTTGTACATCTGCCTATACATATGTGTATGTGTGTATATTGATTTGAACACCCTCTAACAAATACAGTATACCTGTGGTTATCTTGAGTTTATAATATTATTATTATTGTTATTTTTATAGGTGATCAGTGGTCAATCTAACATTTAAGTGTTGCTATAATTAAGTGCTGTTAAACCCTTTAGACATAAACTGTTGACTGGGTCTGAGCTTAAGATTGAATCGAGCTGCATCTGGACTCCTCCCTTACCCCTTTTCATTCCAGCCTTTGTGTAAATCACTATTAACTGGTTCTAATTTGATTTTCATTTATATGTATTACTCCTGCAGTAAGTAGAAGGGTAAACCTTGCCAATGAACTTTGCTGTGCTTTTGCACATTTATATTAAAGCTTGTTTTTGCTTTAATGATTCTTTATGTGACCTTTGATGATTCTTTAAATGACCTAAGCCACTTGCTTTCACAACAACATCTCAGGATATATTTGCAGCACCGCATGTGTAGTTGCTAAAACTTGCAGCAATAAGTTGTTATTTAAAGGTAAAACTTCAAGTCCTGTTAAGGTTGAGGAGCTATTTTTCTTTCGATGGCTGTTTTACTCCCAGAGTGATTTATTACCACAGGTGAATGTTAATTAAATATCCCTGCAAGCCACCTTTTTTTTCCACTGGTTTGTTCTGCAAAAGGTTTCGTCTATATAATCCGCATGCACTATTATAGTTAGTTGTTGAAATAATTGGGATAAGAAGTTGTTATGACTAAGAAGTCTGAAAAGGACAGCTATTAGAGCAAAGTGCATGTACATTCTGCCAAGCACATGTAGCATGGGATGATTTACCATAAAGTTATTGAATAAGAAGATATTCAGCAGCAAGGAGTTCAATTGTTGTTTTATAGAACATAGTCAACTTTTATTTGGTGATATTCAAAACTGCACTATTCTTCTGTGCAGTTTTACAGCTTAATCTATTTTAAATGGACTACTTGGGTGAAAATATTTAAAGAAACCACAAAGGAAGCTTGAATTTCAAAATACTCCATATGCTCCAAATTCCATTTATGATCAAACTGTAAAATTCCTAAGATATAAAAGATCAAACCTGCCCTGCATAATTTCTGTGAACATTAATAGTTACGTTCCTTTGTGCAGTAAGGGGATTTTTATGAGTGATATATTAGAATACTAAAAGCTTGGAGAGTAGCTGTTGTTTAAAGATAGGTGTCATACACATGATAAATCTTATTTTTTATAAGTTATACATTACATTTATTAATCTACAATACCCTAGCATGTGATTTCAGTCTTGTAAAAATGTTTGAAGAGAAATCCTCCCTTAAGACATTTAAGCAAATACTTAAAAAAAAAAAAAAAAAAAAAAGGACAAAAAAAAAAATCTTAGGACATGAAATCAAAGGCACTCTTCATTTAATAAAATTGCAAATAGTTTGTTTACAGCATCAGCATTCTCTCATGTTGACATACTGACTAAGCAGTAGATGTGCAAAATTTTTGGTTGTTGAGTTGTTTTAGAAGAGCCTTATTTTTAATGTGCGTGAGCAGTTACTGTATACAGAAGGCTCTTAGCAGGTATTTCCCTTGCAGAATACAGAATGTGAAGTACCACACAGGGGAACTAGATTAAAGGCTAAAGGCTGCAGACTTTCTTGCAACTATGGTAGCTCAAACTGTAGGCAGTATTATGAATATAGTATCCTCTAGCTATAGTTAGTAATAATAAATACAAAGCTTTTATCGTGTCTACTAACTTCAAGAAAGAGCCAAAGACATAATGATAGTGAAGAGGAACACATTTTTAGAAGAAGTATTATGCCTTGTCATGATAGTGTTAGTTTATATTATTTTAGCAACTTGAACTGAAATTTGAAAATAAGAAAAACAAAGCCAGAACATTGGCATTCTTTTCTAAGACATTAACAGCAAATTGCCTTATCTTTTCCAAAGTGAAACCAAATGGAAGCAGTTGCCATTTTGGTATTCTGTGAGATTCAGCCTTGTAATGGACAGATCAGTATCCTTATGTGCCAGCATCTTTCTGATACTATGGTCGAGGCATGGGTAATGGTATGTGAATAGCACTGAGATGACTTAGAAAGGCTGGTACCAGTTTTAGCTGAGAGAATAGCTGTCTGCTGACTAAAAGAAATATGTCGTTTCAATGTGCAAGTAGATGCAACTCTTTTGGTTGGATCTGGGCCAGTTAGCAAGGTAACTGCATTACCATGAGCATGACTTTTCTTTGGCTGTCACTATGCAGAAGAAATAAATGAGGTATTTAATGTAGTTCAGAATTTTTTGAAGCATTGATTTTTAGGTGGTGTATACTTGTCAAATTTTTGGAAATTTTTAAAAGTACTTAGAGTGAGAAGATAGAGGAAGAAGATGGTTTAACGCAACATTGTTGTAGGGGGCACTCTGTCAGTGATGGGTTTACCAGAACCTTTGATGCCTGCCATGGCTATAAGTTTAGAAAACATTTCTGAAAAAATGTGTATATTGTACATTTTATGCCTTTTCAAAAAGCAGTGATTTTTCTTTAAATTCAAAAGTTTGAGATGGGGATGCTTTAGATCAACTGCAAAAAAATCTGTGACTTTGGAAGCAAACCCTTTATTTCGCAAGTCAACTATTACATGTAGAAATCATTCAGGGACTCAACAAGAACATAACCACCATGTGTGTGGATGAGTTAGGGATGGAATTAACACTAGAGCAAATCAATTATACAGATACTAAATAGAAGGAAAGATTTGAGCAATCTGTGATAGAGTTTTTTCTTTTTCCTTTTCTATTTCATAACTAATGCTGGCATCTATACATGAATGCATAAACACATAGGTATTTATATTTATATGAGATTTTGTGTTGGGAAAAAATAAGTTGCTAACATATGAATCTTCACTATTAATGCCATCTGATTGCTTGCTTAATTCATGGGGGTTTGTTCCTAAATCAGAAAACTGGAGCTATGTTAAGGAAGAAACAGTAATTCACAGGAAAATATTTTAAATGGTTGCTCATTCCTGTAAAAATGTTATTAATCGTTAAGTGTTAATGCAACTGGAAGGTTGAAGTAGTCGATAGTCTGATATATACAGAAATTATGAGTAACTGTGACCTCGTTTCAGAGTATTAATGCTTTCAATAAATTCTTCCAGTTACTCTGAAAGGTAAAGCTATGACGGTGGAATCTATTGAAACAGATAAACTGTAGATAAAAGTGAAAAACTGTGAATTAAAACCCTCACTGAGAGAAAAAATGCTTATGGCATAGTCTATTCTGGTCTGTGGTTCTAGCCTACAGTCTGCAAAACTGTACTGCTGTAAATTAATAGTTGTATTATAAACGTATTTAATCTATGCATATTTGTCATGAACATTATTGGGAATGTATCCCAGGGATGGTACCTCATTAAAACTGTATTAATTTGAGCCATTCTGGGAACTAGTTCATAATAAGTTAGTTGTGTGTCTCCTCCAGCTGCTGTTCTGAGAAGGTTCCATGTCTCACCTTGCACCGAAGAGGAGCATTTCTAATCCAGTAGTCTCATCTACATTGCACCACGGATTGTGTGTTATGCTTATACCACCCAGGATTTGTATAGAATAGGCTGAACAGAGTCGAGTACGGAGATTTGAAATAAAAATGTTCACTTCTTAGGAGCTATAGATGGCTTTTGGTGCTAAAGAGGAATAATGTCATGGAGGGAACACATCTTACTATAGATTGTAGACCAACTAGAGGCTTCTAGTAAGGATAGTTTGCAAAGTGCGAGAGAGCATCAGATTGTGCAGATAGTTGTGGTAATAATCAGCTGTGGTGCTACATGTTTAATCCAAAGTAGTTTTTTTCAGAATTTTATGAAGACCACACCTCAGCTGCTGAGACAGGCTAGTGGGCAAGGTTGTTGCTGATGCAAAATGGGTTATCAGTGATATCTGACATGGCTACTAGACTATGTCAGTTTGACACTAGAGACTTAAGTTTCAGTGCTAAGACAGAAGAGATAAATAATAATAATAATGGGTTCAGGAATCATGATAATTTATTAGACACAACTGTTGTGCCTGGAGCGGTAGTATACTATAAAAGAGTGGGTTTCAAAAGTGACGCTGGAGGCAATTGATAACATAAACTCAGAAATAATCCTCTCTTGCCAACTAAAAAAGTAGTTTACATTTGTATCTTCAAAAATTTGCTTTGCCAGTGTTCAGTCTGGCCAAGTGCAGTGTTGTTATTATGTGAGTATGTTTACTCATGAGAGATCTGGCACTTCCCGGTTGCACAGTGTCATTGCTTTCTACAAATAAATGGTTATTAAGTGTCTATGTATTTCAGCACTACAAAAGTATAAAACCAGTTGTCAGCATAATGGATGTGTCTAAGCCAAAAGGGTTGGGGATCTCATTGCTAAAATTCAATTCACCATTTACAGATGAGAGTTATAAAGAGAGAAGGGTAAATGACGGACAGTAAATCCTCCCTTTCTTCTCATTTACTGATTTCTGTAATTTCAACATTGAGATGATCAAAGCACAGAATAAAATTAGGAATGAAACCCAAGAAAACAACTTATTTACTCTAAAAGCACATCAATGACTAACCAGCAAGTACTAGGTACTGCTACAGTGTGTGACTGCAGAATGCGACTTCTGTTCATGGATAATTGGGGGAAGGCTGATATGCTTCATGCTGTTCTGCTCTGATCTTCACTAATGGGTTACTACTGGTGTTTAGCAGAACAAACACTGGCACCAAGCTTCTGTCATCTTTATCTAAGGAAAAAGGATTTAGAAAATGCTTAGGTGAGTTAGACTTTTTCAGGCTAGTTGAGCCTGTTGAACATCGTTTCCAGACATTTAATGAAGTTGTGAAATCTCACAGGTGTTAGCAGTTGTGTTCAAGAATTTGCAAGGAACAAGTCTGGGTTTTGGTTTTTTGGTTTTGGTTTTTTTTTTTTTTTAGGCAGAAAAGAAGGAGGAGAACTAAGGTGTCATAAGTCCTTCTCGAAAATATACAATAAAGTACCAGAAGAAACAATCACAAAGTTGAGCTGTAGTGGTAACACATAGCGAGAATAACAACAGAAAATAAGAATTTATTAAAGGCCATGTGAAATCTTTGAAAGCAGAAAAAAACCTAGTACCTGCTATATATGTAGAATTTAGCACGTTTTTCATGACCATACTCTATTTAAAACTCCTGCAAGATGAGAAATAGAACACAGAAAATTTGTTTGGAGTACTCACTGTCTGAAAAAGTATATCAAGAGAATCTCTATGATGACCTTTCTTTGGTTATGTTTTGTGTTATGCTAATTAGTGATCTGGAAGATGTAAGGTGTCTTATTAGTTTCAGATGATACTGAATGGAAGAACAGCTAGGTGGGGTATTTTCAATTACTTTGTCACACAAAGACTCTTGATCTCAAGCTGCACCAAGCTGAGATGCTGTTGCTGGTGTTACATCTAAACACCAGAAATGTATAGTTAGTAAAAAGTACAAAGTCATGGTAACCTCAAATACAGACATTTTCCTTGCTAGGGATGAAGAGGTAGAATACATTTCTGCTGGAGAAGATATCTGACATAACTTACTCAAAAACATATCACTAGGTTGCTGTATAACTCTCAAAATAAATCAGGCATGCTTCCACCAAAGCAAGGTTATCTAGTCCCTGAAGGATAGTTACTGTGTAGGCAGTGTATCTGAATGACCTGCTGGCATGGAGAAGTGAGAAGACAAACTATTTTACTAATATCTTTCTTCTGAAAGCAAAAGAAATGGAAGGAGGTTTTGGCTGTCCTTGGTTCAGTAACTGGAGCCTGTGTACAACACAAGCTTTATCTCCTTCATAAATTGTAGTAACGTAGCAAGTGGCAGTTCTGTTGCTGAGCTTCAGCTTGTGCATGTTCCCATTCAACTTGTACTTGGGGTGAATGAAAAGCTGTGGTCTTGCACTGTGTAGGAACTTTTGAGGAAGGAAAGGTCCTGTCACAATCAAGTGCCATAGTATTAAATCTGGTACAGTGAATTCGTTTATCCTTGCACTGATCAGGGCTAGGAATTAATTACACTTTAAGGTAGCCTTCCTGTCATTTATATCCCAGAATGCTGTGAACCAGAGTCTATGTTTTGAATACTGCTTTAAGTACAAATAATACCTCAGAATCTCATTTTAATGCTCCCGACATAAAGCAGTGCCAGCATGAATAGGGGTGTCAGAACATGTACCTTTTCTGACACTGTTCTCTTCAAACTGTTATTATAAATGGCAAACAGGAAGCCCTGCTTTAAATCATTACAGTACATGTCTTCTCTTCTATACTTTTACATTAGAACATCCTACGCCACAACAGATCTTGCATCTTTCGCTGACCATGATGATCTATAGTAACCACGCCTGCCAAATTTCACTGAAATACAGGCAGTGCTGACACAATGCGGTATCTTGTTACTATGTTAGCACAAATATGTTAATAATTGTTTCAAATGGCAATATGTCCCTATATGTGATCAATCACTTTTATAATACATTAAATAGTGAGGGCTCAAAATATTTTGCTCTGTTACAAATTCACTATTCTTTTGTTGGTGCTAGCTCCCATCCTACATTACTCTGCTTTTCTCATTCATTTTTAAGAATTTTCACATATTTAATTGTGAAATATTAAAGGTAGTTAAGCCTACAGATCACTCTGTGAGATCAGAAACAGAGGTGCTAGTGGATTAGGATATGGTATTTGGAATCAGTGTGGTTCAAGTGCCAGAAGCAAAGCTTAATATTTATGAATCCTTTTATGTCAGCATCCATGTCGGTGAGCACTAATAGAACACCATTCCCTTTTGAGTACTTAAAAAAGCTAAGTATAAATAAGTATGGTTTTTATAATAGTGTAAGAAACCATCTGCATGACTTTGCAGATGGCCTGAATTGTTAGCTTTATAAGTATGATTCTGCTCTACCATTGGTTGTAAAAAGTTTGCTCAGTATGCAGTCACTGATAATTGTATAAATATTTTTATCGCATTGCTGATCAAAGCACCCAAATCCGAAGAAATTATTTTCAATAAATCTATTTGGAGCAAAATTTTGTTCTGCCTTCCTAAGTCAGTTCACTTTGGTTTATGGAGTACGTGTTTTTCTTAATTAGATGCTTTTTTTGTGTTATTAATCACAAAGCTACAATTTTTGGAGTTACCCAAACATTAAGGAAAGGAATTAAAAATGTGGTGATGTCAAAAGCACATGGAATGGACTGTGAAACTTAGTCTAGCGGGTATAGCCTCCAAAGTGATAATCCAGATTCTGCAGGGTTTCGGTCTCTGCTCCAGCGACATTCTGTGATGAAGATTATCATAGAATCATAGAATAGTTAGGGTTGGAAAGGACCTTAAGATCATCTAGTTCCAACTCCCCTGCCA
>NW_009944784.1:0-59830 GCF_000696875.1 Nestor notabilis
CTGAGGGACACCACTCGTTACTGATCTCCACAAGAGACCACTTCCAGAAGAGCTCAGTCGTTCATGCCCTAATGTTAGTACTACCTTTTAGTACATAAGTGGTCCAGAAACTCTTGAAGTGTAGAGAGTATAGACACTGCTCACAACTGTTTCATTTATAAAGCTGGTGTTTAAACAAACAAACAAACAATCCCCCACAACTGCCAGTTTGTTTATATCGTGACTTAACACTTTTTACATCATTTCGGGAGAATTTTGAGTGTTGGTGAAATGTTCCCCTGGCACCTCTCAATAGGGAAAAAAGGATGTTTTGCAGTGATTATAGTATTGGGTTTGAGCTTTGAGTTCAATTTATCTTTGAGTGATATTTATTTAATCTCAATTTAACTTTAGTAAAGAGTAGTACCAGGATATAGAGCTAGTCTTTGAAGCGTGTAGATGTATTGATTTAGCCGTAGAATTAAGATTGTGTTAAAGCCCATGTAAAATAACTTCATTTGTGAATTAATGTTCATAAAGTTTTAAAGAAATTGTAAATTCTGATGACTGATAAACAATGATCTGATGATGTTTTCTAAGAACTTATCTTTTTTTCTCAACAACTGTTGGGTGTAATGAGAGGAAGAGAGAGAAAATAGAACGATTAATGCACCATATGTACAAAACAAAAAACAGTCTGTAGGTGTTAAACTGAACAAGAATTTGTTTTAGTCCCATCTTTTTAATGTAGTTAGCATTTACTCATTTGTACTGCATTTGAATGTCTTGTATGCAGTAATGGATACTTGCTACTTGTTTTTAATTTTGATCTAAAGTGTATATATATATATGTAAGGTCTTTGTATCTTTTGCAAACACTTTCTTGCAGAAAACACTGTATGTTTCTGCACAGTTTAACCCTATGTATATAGGTGATTTGAAATCCATCCATTATCAAGCAACAAAATTACACTACATCTTAATGATTCGGGGTTGTTTCTTTTGTAGAAGAAATAAGCTGCTTCCCCTTCAAATCTGTCTAGGACAGCAGCTGCAGATGAGAATGAGCTTCCATATTTAATACATTCTATTAACTTCACACATACAAACACACACTCACTCGCTCATGGACCCCAGTGTCACATTATAGGTGAACAGGCCCTAATTAAAAGCACGCACCATCTGCCAGTGTGCGGCAGCAGGGTGGCACTCCATAACCATCCTGGTTACTGTGATTGAAATGTATTATTTATGAACTCAAAGAGAAAAGATGCTGCTTGGCTGGTGTGGGCTGCATTAGGAGCTGGATAGCACCATCTAATGGTATGGAGTTCTGCTGACTGTTCATCTTTCTTATACTTCCTCTTCCCTTCTCAGACTCCTCCCCCAATATTTTTATTTTACATCATCATCTTTGGAGTATTTTATGATCATGTTTCAGCCAATTTTGTATCTTGTGTTTCACTTTTATACAAGATTGAAAATGGTTGTTGAAATATTACACTCTTTGTGGTACTCACAGCAGCATTTTTTTTCCTTCCAGCACCACACATATGGTTTTTCTTTCTATAGTAAAGATGATACTACTCTGATGTGGTATAGAAGTGGGACATTATCGAGGTAGCTGAGCAGGATCAGGTTACTGTTGTTTCTCCTGCTCCTCCCATGCCAGTGTGTAATGAAAATGTCTGCTGATCAGTCTGATAATTTTATTTTAGTATTTAAATTAGCCCTATTTTTTTATCGGGCAGTACACTACAGACTACAGAAAGGTTCTTTGCTGGGTTGAAAAGAGCAGGGAGACATTCAGAGATAGCTACAGCTTTGGACCTTCATTTCTGAAGGGATCATAACATCTTCCTACTTTGAGAGACTGTGTCCTGTTAATCGCTTCTTAGTGAGGAAATGGACAAGGAAGTGTTTGACTGAGGGGTGAAATACGCTTTGTCAGGAGAGGAAAGAGGTGAGACAGGAAAGGAGCCCTTTTTGTTATGGTTGTTGCATCGGTCTACCTTTGTTGGCTGCTAGATTACAAAGTCAGAACTAGTAATAATATATAATGCATTTAGTAGTTAGCTCAATGACCTTTAGAGTATGCAGAATAAGAATAGTTGCACTGTTCTGAAATAATTTAGGGGATGATTTTTGGTTCTTAGGCTTTTTGTTATGTTCTTAAGCTTTGCAGTATCCATGCTGAACATCCAACAGCATGTTTATAGCGATAACAAGCAGTAAGGAATGGACTGATACGTGAAACACGAATTTTTTCTACAGTAACGTCCAGTAAACCCACTCTTTTTGTAATTAAAGAATCTGGTCACTGTTTCAATTCAGTCAATACAAGACCCTGAATAAAAAGAATTATGTACAAAACTGGGAAAAAATTTATGAGTGTGTGTATGTATATTGATTTTAAAAATCAGCACGTCTTAAGGAATGTTGAAGCATCATGAACTGTGACAGATTTATGAATACATGTCATCTTATTGTTTGTGTTTAGAATGTATGCCATCAGAAGGATAAGAGATGCCTTCAGAGAAAACAAGAATATAAAGGATTCTGAAAAAATAGAAGAACTAGTGAATAAAGCCAAAGCAAACCTAGAGGTTATTCATCGGCAGGTATGTTTTATTTCATTTTATTTAAAACTTGTACACTCAGTTAATTGTCCTACACCACTACAGATGGAATAAAATAGATCCTTGCTCAAAACATCTCTAGGTGAACAGTAGTTTTGCTATGTCTGAGCTTGAGAAGGTGGGAAACATCTCTTTATCCATGATGGTTGCAATAGGGGATTTAGGGATTTTTGTTCCATTAACCGGAACAAGCCTGCTGTCAAAAGTTTATATGCTTTTCTGTTACCTTTTCTGCTGTTTGTTTTACTGTCTCTTCACTCTGCTTCTCTTCCTTTGAATCTGTTTCCTCTAGCTTATGTGTGTTAGATTCTTTCCTCATACTTTCCTTCTTCCATCACAGGTTTGGAAGAGTCACTGTGACACTCACTCTGAATAGTCTCGCTTTCTGTATTTGTTTTTCCCCACCTCCAGATACAGTGTTAGAACAGTAGCAGAATAAGAAAATCATAAAGTGAATTAAGTTAATTCTGGCTAAATGTGTCCAAGCAGGGAGATAGATTTTTCTTTGGAAAAAGTTGAGTCACTGGCAATATTTTTCACTTGACCTTATCTGAGTAGCATTTATAGTATCTCTGTTCTTTCCACTGGGTACCATATTATTTAGACATGAATTATACTTCATTGAACTTCAGGTACTTTATTAGTTCTAATATATACCCACTGTCTATCTACAGTGACCACTGGAAATTTGAAGAAAGCTAGTTTCTATGCCTGAACTCGCTAAGGGCACTTGCAATGCTTAAGCTGTCCCTCATTGCAAAATCTATGCTTACTGACACCAATAGTATCACACTGAGCTCAGTAGTACTTTTATTAAGTATTGAATGAATATGCGCACCTAATCCTCCATGGTCTGTTTTAACATGAATCTTTTAACAACCAGTGGGTCAGTTACCTGGATTCTATTTCAGGAGGAAGCTGGGCCCTTTAATTTGGCAATTAAATGTGAATATTTTGGTGTGAGTTAAATTATTTCTTTGAAATTTCTTTTCCCAGAAGCAGGTGGTGTTTTGTGGGTACACAGCTTTGCTATCTTTTTTTAACCCAAACACTGCTATTTTTTTATTTTAAAAGTGTTTCTCAAAGAAGCAGCTCAGATTGGATTGATTCCATGCAATTTTTTTTCAATTTTGGGGTGTTTTTCTCATATCTGTATGTGATGAGTAGCATTTTCTGCTCTTCCTTTTGAGGTTTTGTCTTGGAGAGCCTTGATATTCAGTATTCTCCGGAGAAGTATTAAAAGCGGAGACTGGAGAAGACAATGAAGCAGGGAGTGCCACAGGAGAAGAGTCAGAGATCACTCAGACAGATCTGAGTTAGTACTTAGTTTATTGAGTTCTAATCAGTAAATTTAGGTATGTAAAATATTTAATCAGTACAGATGGAATGGGATTCTATGCTATTACTATACTTAACGTTAGTATGAGATACAAAGATTATCACTCAAGCTTACTATACATATCTTAAATGTTAAACCCATGCAAAAAATTGTAACCTAGCAACCCATTGATGTCTCGTGTCAGGTAAGGGATCTCTCAGCCTTGAGGGGTAACCTTGAGAAATGACCTTTCTCAAGGGGAGAGCGATGCTGCACAGCCAAATGCTCCAACTAAGGGAGAGCTCAACAGACACTACAGATATTTACAGCATAAAGTGGTTGATTTGTAGTCAGATCTGCTGTGTTAACATGGTTTCAGCCGCTGATCAGCCCAGTCTCCAGCCAAATTGGGGTTTGGGGATTTTGGTGCTTAGTTATCATGTAAAACCTCACCAAATAGGATTAACTTAGGTCAGGTGTACTGAGTATGTGCCTGGTCCAAAGTTCAGTTAGTTCCAACGGGAGGAGTTGTATCCATCCCAGCAGTGGCAAAAGATAAGAATACACGGGGTCAAATTTTGCCACTTAAAGAAATCTGTATCAAAGAAGAAACAATTTATTGGTATGGGATGTCCCACAGTAAAATGCTACAGAAAATCTCTTCTGCATTGTGGCTAAGATAAATCCTGTCAGCATGTCAGAAAATGCTCTGTGATGGTTGTAAGCAAGAATGTAAACACTGTACGTTTGATGAATGAGGAAAACATTAGTGAAGCTACCACAGTAACCATTTCGCCATGAAATGAAACGGATGACTGAGGTGTACTAAATTTATTTTTGTTTTAAAGTATCGTTAACTATGTGCTACTTGGTACAAGTTTTTTATAATAGCAAGTGCTTCCTTTTTCTGAGAAGAGTTCAATTTCAAGGTGTCAAAGCACTTGAATAGGTGAGAAATACTGTTCTGCTTTATAGATATGTATCAGAGTTGCTGAAATGAGGATACTGATTTGTAGTACCTGAATGTTTGGGGTACCCTGACCTGATGGATGGTTCTTGCTGGTTCTATAAGCCTAAATAATAAAAGGCAGTTCTAAGTCAGATGGTGGGTACGTCTTGCTAAAATAGAGCTTTTCAACTTTTTTTTTGACAGAACAGAGTTCTACTGATTCATTTGAGCCAAAATAAAACTCCTCTCTCCTGTCTCAGTCGTGTGAACACCCAGATTACTCTGTTACTTTAGACCCTCAAAAAAGATACCATTTCTCTAAAACAGGTGGGAGCTCTTGACTCAAGGTGGACTCTTTTCCTTCTAGGTTGTGGGTCTGATCTTGCACCTTTTATGATGTTGGGGTTTTTTTAGCTTAAAGATTGTCCCTCAGCATCAGATAGGTCTTTCAGCTGCCTTGGAAAGTGTAGGAAGAGCAGACAGGCTTCGCTCATCTCTGCCTGGTATATCCACTTACTGTCCTTTGTAAAGGAGTAGTTGGTCTTAAGGACGTTTTGCATTCATTGGTTGCTAGTGAACATTTTGATCATACATAAACATATACATGTGCTTACATGAAAATCTCAACACGTTTTAGTTTTGCAAACATAGAAACTAGCATTTAATACAAATATGCTAAATATATTATAATCAAACTGTTGTCAAGCAAATGACATTAAGTACCTATCTTTCTGTTAGGCTTTTGTTACTTGGAGGGTTATCTTTGTTACTGGGATATACCAGAATAATGCAGGATGGCCTCAGTTATTGCTAAACTGCCGGGTTTTGCTTGTTTGTTTCAAATCTCAGCTATTTAAGGGGTTTCTCCCACATGCAAAACCAATCTGCTAAAGCTAAAGTAGTTTGAAATTGGACCACATTTTGGTATAATTCTATATAAGAATTTCCAGAAAAATATGCTGGAAAAGTAAGGAATATTAAAGAGTCTGGCACAATGTTGTGGTTTTAACATTGCTAAAACAGTGAAACTTACGTTGAAGTATATCTTATATGTCACCCTTCCAGAAATTTACCAAAGTATAATCATGTTGCATTCAGTTTTGGAAGGGTCTATGTGTTTATCTTGTATGTTTGCAGGCATAACAGACAGTCAAACTCACAGGAACATAGTAGGAAACAAAACATTTTAATAGAAGATAATCAAATACGAGAAAATTAGTTTGTCAAGGTAATTTTGACACGAGTCCCTCAAGGCTTGATGTTTGAGCAATAAGGATTATTTTTTTTTTCTTTGAGTTACACCCAAACACACCCCCCCAAAAAAAAAAAAAAGTTGTTCTAAAAAATTGAGGACTGTTGTTCTTTGCAGAATTTCTATTATGTTTCACTGTCATCTCACTTTCAGCTATAAAGCAAAAGATAAATCATGGAAAAATATCAGCACTGTCTTAAACATAAGCTTTTCATCAGGACTATTAAAAGCCTTAGCATCTGAATTCATATTAATATTTACTTGCTGTCAAATTTAATCATGCTCTGTGGAAAAAAATTAATTCTTGCTCTCTGTTTAATTGAAGAACTAAGTAATGAAGTCATCTGACATTATGAAGACATTATATTTAAAACTAACCAAGCATAATAGAAAGTGATTTTATTTTTAAATGCAGAAGCACTGAAGCAAACATAAGCTCTAGCATACTTTTTTTTTTTTTTGCTAAGTTTGGGGTTTATTATGGTGTAGCGCATCTTGGTATTGCTGACTTTTTCATAGCTTGTTGATAGAAATTAAATAATATCCCACTTTGCTGACAATTTGTTGTTACTCAAAAATCAAATTTATATTCACTTTACATTCTAATTTATGGTATAGTCATCAAAGTGACCATTGAAGTGTAAGGTTCATAAATAACTATGTGAATCAGCTTAGTGGGAAATGTGAAAGAGTGACAGATTACTGTCATTTTGTTATGTCAGTCACTGTACAATTTGCTTGAATGTATAAAAGTAGCTTTATAAAGTTAAAAATCATGGAGAAACATTAATTTCTGTCTTAGTCCTCCTCTGCTTGTTACTGGTTTTGATTTAAAAATAGTCTGGCTAAAGGAAGCAACAACTCTGATTCTTTACTTAACACTGTGAAGACCTTTTCATGTGTGTTTACTGTGTAAGCAGCACCATTTGTGGTGGCTTCCCTGTAAAGAAGGGCATTGTGAGAAATGCACTGACACAAGTAAGTTTGAAATAGAAAGTTTTTATAAGTTTTGAGGCTAAGTCTTGAGGTCCTTCAAGGATTATCATAACAGACATTCCCCAGCTATGCTAATATGACTTTGTGAGTTTTCATTGCTACTGGAATATGTTAGCAGCAGGAGAATTTGCCCTGAAATTTTACTGCTGTTGCTGAGAGTCATGATTTATAGAAGCCATTTCAAAGATAGGATAATACCAACTGATTTGAAATATTTGCTAGTTTTCTTTGTGGCATGCTGTCTCTCAAATTTTAAACTGGAAATATAAAAGTGAAATTCAAAAGCTGTATGAGACCTGTGTGCTCTGATTAAATCCCTGTTTTAACTTATATGACATCTCACTCTTATGTATTCCTCCACAATACTTTCTCCGTAGTTTTAGATTGTAGGTAGAAAGCAAAGTCATCTTGTTGTCCAGCTAAGAAGGGTTATTTTTTTTTCCTGGGAGCTCTGAAGGCTTTAGTATCAATTGTACTGGTTTTGACATCACACAACTACAGTACTCTTCAGTAAAACAGCTATGATATTTCACAGCCTTTGTTTGTCCCTTTAAATAATCCAAACTGTTAAGAATCATGGTTTGCACAAACCTTTAGCAGGAAGACAAGAAATGCACTGTGAGCAGTTAGACAGTAAGGACATGTGGATCTGCTTCCTTTGCAGCTGACTGGTCACTGTCATTTTCTAAGGGAACAGATGAACTTTTGTATTTCTTTCGAGTTTGAGTTGTTCTCCCTCAGACTTGACCTCTCTTAGTGTTGCCCTCAGATGTGTAGAAGAACAAAGGAACATGGTTTTGAAGTATGAGAACTCTTACAAAGGTTCCACTGGTAATGAAAAATATTGAGTACTTGCAGCATTTTTCATGCTTGCAGCATGTTGTAAGTTTGTTCTAATCCTTGAAATACTCACTGATTATAGTAACCTTAGCTCTGTTTCTTTTAAAGAGATGCTTCATGACTATGCCTTTATAAAAGCCTATGTTGTACTTAGTGTGAGATTTCAGTCTCATATTCATGTGTTTCTTCATATTTCCCATTTCTAGTAAAAATCATTAGCACAGTCTTGTTCTGAAATTTTTGTAAAATAAGAGCAGTTGAACAGTTTGGGGTTTTTTTGGGGGTGGGGGCGGACGACAAGCCAAGTTGCCAATGCAGCTGTGTGTAGCCAAGTACTGCGTGTTCTTGAGGTGTTCATTACCAGTATCTCACCTTAGTAGTATCATAGATTCAAGTAATAGTGAATGGAAGTGGAAAGGATACTGAATGAATATACAAACATAGCAGTCGTATTATTATGAACTGGTAATAAAATAGCCATAGCATAAGGGAGCATATTTCTTTTAATCAAAATAGTATGACTATTAAAGCATGTTTAATAAATATTAGCAAGATAAGCAGTTTCAGTTATAGTTACTCTAAAAAAAAAACCCCAAAAGGTAGAAGTACCTTAGTTTATGGCACCTGCTTTGGATTTTGTTGCTCATCCTTTATGGCTTTATCAACAAATGCTTCCATTGTTTTCTGTACTGCAGTTCTAGTAATCCTGTGGTTGATTTGCAGCAAGAGCAGATAAATGAGTAAATGCCAAGGTGTATGTATTTCTGGACTGAAAGCATATCATTCACGAGACTGGTACCGGTTTACACAGTTGTGAGTGACACTGGAATTGACTGTCTCAAGGAACTTCTCAGCCTTCAAGAAATATTCTGTGTATCTGAACATAGCAGTGTTTATACTGCAAAGCACTGTAGGCTGGATGACCTTTGCAGAAGATGAATTATGAAAATTTTTATTAGTAGTTTTAGTTTCAGGCTGCAAGTCATACTTCTGTCTAATTTTTATGAATATGTAAGAAAGTTGCAAAATACTATACAATCTATTTGAGAATATTATCAGCAGTTTTGAAGTCAAGAGGAAGGAATAGCTGGTAAAGCTCTTCGAGCACTCTGAGTACAGGGTGCAGCACCCTGACTACGCTTCAGGTATGTATATGATACTGGCAAGTAATGTTTCCTTGCTGGCAGGCCGTTATGTTGGAGCTGTAATACTCTTCCCTCTGAACAACTTTGTCACTGCAAGGAAGTTCTGAAATCACAGATTAATCTGCTTTTCTTGAGAAGATCCTTGAATCTGTTTTATTTCAGCTTCACAATGGCAAATACCCATTTTTCTACACAAAAAAAAAGTAGCCTCACAGTTCTTAGATAAGAGGATTGTCCTTGGAAGTTTGCTGCTTTTTTTTCTAGTATAGCATACTTTTGTTTATTACAGTTGCATCTACATGTTCCAACAAGAATAGAGCCAACATTATGCACAGAGAGATCTATTCTTACCTCTTGAGCCATTTAGTTTGTTAAAGCAAGTACAGACACATGAAAGAGTTTTCAAATGCCGCATTCACAGAAGAGCAGGAGGTGAATGTCATAATCAAATGATGGACAAAGATCCTATTAAAAGTTTCATCAAGTCACTGCACATTATCAGTTTTTGAAGGTAATCAAGCATCTATACACTTCTAAATACTTGGAATGGCATCTAGAATTCAGCAAATGTTTGGCATGGTAAGCCTCCTGCATTTATCTTGCTCCTAGCCTGTTGCAATGCTGGTAGTCAGTTTTTAATTGCTTTAGCAGATCATGAGTTCTCATTTGATTGGTTCCTTACATGCATTTACTGAAATTATGCTGGAAGCTTGTGGCAAAGCCAAGCACTGAACTTAAATCAGCTAACTTTGGTTTTTAGAAGGCACTGGGGGGATTTTTCTGTGGATTGATTATTTTATTTTGTTTTATTTTATTTTATTTTATTTTATTTTTATTTTTTAATTCCAAAGCTCCTTGGGGTGATATTTTTAGATTTTTTTTCCCTCAAGGTCATTTACTTTCTGTGCCATTTGAATACATAACTCAAGAAATATAAATCTGTGTATTTTTTCTTTTATAACAAAAGCCTACAAGAAAGAATATGAGTAAGAAAGCAACAGAAATCCTTATACATTAAGTTTCAGTGCTCTACTTGGAAAGAGACACGGACGCAGGTGGAAGAATAATATAGGATAGATAGAGGAATTATACCTGTCTTTTAGTAAACAAGAGAACTGGAAATTGAAATTGAAATGGGGAGGCATTAAATTCAGAGCTGTACCGGTTTTGTATTCCACTATAAGTGTAAATGCCTTTTATGTCCCTAAGCGGTTTTTCTGGGGAGGGGATGAGGAACAAAGAAGAAAATGTAACAGGACTAACTTTGAAAACTTAGGAGAAGTTAGTTGGTAAATTCGAACAGAAACCCAGGTGAATTCACAGGACGTGTTAGTAGTGAGGTCCACTTTGGCCAGCCTTTTCAAACAGCTTTTTGATTTTGGCATGTAGGATAGCTTTGGAGATGTGCAATACAATAACAGATGCCAAATGCCCAGAGCTGTCATATCAGCTTTATTTCTGGCTTCTGAGTGTGCAGGAAGTATAACAGACATTTTGCCCATGTTCAGGTGGCATGGCTCTCCAGGTGGCACCTGTGTGAGTCTCCAGAGTGGTGTTAATCCTTAGGCTTTCATTTAACTCTTCTCATGGAGAGCAAGATTGTATTTTCACAAGTGATTTGCGGCTGTTTGCCCTGCTGACTAAATTACAAGTATCAGGTTCTGCTAGCAATATTAAATGCCAGAGCAGACCCTGCATTGAAAGTAACCTTTAGGCTACAAGCAAAAGCAATTCAGAGGTAGAATGAGGCTTTGTCTTCCTGATCTAAGAGCCTCAGTTTAAAACACAGCATTTGATGTATGCAGTAACCTTTCCTTAAAAAAAAAACACAGACTGTTGAGCGGTGGCAGCTGTTTTTAAAATACTTTAGTTATCTGTCATAAAGAGCTGTCATTACTTTTGTTACATGTATTTAGTGGATAATCCAGTGAGGTTGGGGCCTTACTAATAATAAGTAGTTATATAATCTACCCAGAACTCTGAGCATCTGATGTTATGCATAGAGGAGGGCTGTCTGAAGGACAGGAGAAGGACTTAATTTCTAGTGAGCAATTCGGCATGGCAGTAAGTCTTACCCAATCAGGTAAACGCTAGGTGTAAACTTCCACGTGAATAGAGAAGTAGAGTAGGTTTCATCAGCCAGGCCAGTCAATAGCTTTCTGAAGCAGTTAGCAGCACTAATTGAACCAGTCTGTGCTGAAGAAAGCCCCAGAAGCAAGGAAATCTCATGTTTTCAGGGAGCTGTGTTCATCTGCTGCTCATCCGTTGCTGCTTTCCTGCGTTTAGTGTCCCAAGGGCTTCTGCCTAGTGTGTAAATGATTATGGTTCACAGGGGTGGCAGTTGCAACAAAACTTCAAGGGGGCCTCTGCCAAACGAGGTAACAGCAGGTGCATGTGTGTCCTTGTATAAATATAAAATACAGCCGAGGGAGAGGAAGTAGAAATAAGTGCTGGTGCTTTTGATCACAGCTCAGATTACTTCTGCCATGTTTCTAATCTGACTGTACGATCTTGAGTTGATGCCTGCCAATCTGGTTTGTAGCAGTTCCAGTTGAAGGAGGATTTGAAGACTGACTTTCTAACATTAACCTTTCAGCAACTTTCTGTCTTTCTTGCTGTGCAGTGTCTGCTGCGGAGCAGAACATTTCTGGAGGATCTCTTTTTTACTGCATAAGAAAAAGAGCAATATGGCAGTTTCGTGTGTTAGTTATGAAACTTATAACCTTGTAAAAGCCTTTCGTATGTATTGTGACCTGTGTTCATGTCAGAACATAGATCTTTCCTGAGCATCCCTTTTCAGTGGTGTTATCATGGGATAGACCAGTTTTAAGTACAGCTAGACCTTGAGGAAATGAAAGGGATTGCTGTTTTGAGGACTTCTGAGAAAAGTAAGAGAGACATCAGTGCTGTTGTTACAACCAGTGATCTCTTGTTTTGATCTCCCACAGTCTTTTCCTTGCTTTTTATAATCTGCTGTTTTATTTTGCTTTCCTTGCTGAGAAAACTTTCCTTCCTGGTTTTGTATACTGCTTATTGAAAGGAGACAGTGTCAGGTTCAATGGCACCGCAACTGAGCAGGCACACTTCCCTCCAGGAGGAGCTTTGGCACATTTGTCTGGTGCCTCAGATGCCCAGGACTGTGTTCTGCTGCCCTTGAACTGCAGTCAGTAATTCAGGATGACGATGTTGGTGTTGACGCCCTCACTGTCTGACAAGTCTCCTAGTCCTGTAGCTGTGGTACAATGGCATTTTTTTTAATGGCATTTTCTCCCCTCCATGCTCAGTCATCAGTTCTCAGCATATTACAGTTACAGTTTTTTTCCTTCACAGCTAACAAAGGGAAGAGGGAGCATTTTAGCTCCTCTTTAAGCTATTTGCCATCTTTTCTGGTCTTTCAGATAGTCGTGCTTCTCCCCTCAGCACTTTGAAAATACAGTAATGTAAAGTCTTCCCTGACACTCCAAATCAGATGCTTGCTTTTGTTTCTTCCACGGATAGTTTGTCAAGTTTAAAGAATTTATTTTTTGTTCTTAATTCTTAGCATAAGGCCAGCCTACAAAGAGCTCTATTTGCCCCATTTGCTAAAAAAATCTGGCTTCACAAGTACTTTTTATTTCCCCATCTGACTATCTTGATGCTGCTTCTGCTGGTTTAGTCACTAAACCTCTTTCATTTTGCAAACAGTGTTGCAAAGGTGCCAGCTGTTAATTTAAAATTGACAAATGAAACCTGTTTATAAACCCAAGGCTAACTGTCATTTAATAAAAATATGGAAAAAAATCCCAAAACAGTTACTTAAAAAAAAAAAAAAATCCTTCTTCACAGTCCTATTTCTGCTTGTCTGCATGTATTGTAATCTTCTGGAGTTCACTCTGGGGGTCCACTGAATGCCCCTGTGGATCAGCATAGCACCCAACAAGGTCTCTTTCAGTAACACTATTTGACTGAATTTATAGCCAGGTAAATTCACAGTGATGTAGTTTTATTTTGATAATAAACATAAATGTATGTGCGGCCTTCACATAAAGCTCATTCATAGAAAGAAGCTTTATCATTGACGTGTTATGGTTCCATTTAATCTTTTTTTGCAGTAATTTGGATTCTGTCTAGTGTATGTAATAAGCTGCTTGTATTTGAGGTAAGTGTGTTCCGTCCATGAAGTTCGGATGAAGGCCTAGCTTTAGGGAAGAAAGTTGCTAGACTCCATTATCAGCATGTCTGATCCAGCCCTTGGAAGTTCAAGTAGGGAAAACTGTTTTCTAGACAAGAGTGTAGAGAGAAGTTTAATTAGTGTTTACGCAGTCTCCTTGGTATGGTGCATTGCTGCTGTCTTTAGCTCTGTACTTTCTGAGGTGAGCCTGGATTTTTTTTAGCCATTAAAAGCTATAGCTGCAGTGCCCTTCATCTTGGTGACAGGCATTATGCCAGTACATTAATTCTGAAAGCAAGTAAAAAGAAGAAGAAAAAAGGAGCCCAAACTCTTCCAGTCACATTTAAAACACAAATTGACTGATTCCTGTTGTTGTTCTCTCTGGGGTATGTCAGAGGTATGGACTGCCTGGAAGTTCTTCCTAGGCTGCTTGCTTTGCAGGAAAGGAACCATTACGAAGCAGAGTTTCGAGATCACCTTTGTAATTTGGTCACCTGTAGAAAGTGCATAAATACATACTTTGAAACAAAGATTTGATCTTCATCCTGTAAACAAGGTCTTGTCCCTCACCAGGGCAGTTAAAAATATTGCAGTGTAGTGGCTAAATAATACATACATAGTCTTTCTTTTGTGAGCATAATTCACTTGCTGAGCAGTTGTTTTGTAATTTTTAACCATAATTTCATCCGTGTGTGGTTAATGAGACTTATGTGACCTAATCACTTAGCCTTTCACATTAATGGAGATCTTGTTTGTAATTCTGTTGTTAATTCAGCGCTTTGGTTATGTGTTCAAATTATCTTAATTTTAATTGAAAGTATTTTTTGTCTCTCAGAAGTCTATTTTCTATGCACATTTGTCAGTAGTGAATACTTATCAGGGGTGATTACTCTCTAACTACTTGTGCTGGTATACCTCTGGGAGGTTAATCAATCTTGTGCTTTTTAATTGAAATCAATAATGTGTTTACATTTATCAATATTTCTTAATTGTCAAGTTATAACCGTGGAACTTCAATAATAAATCATGCCAATGGTTAACTTCATACATTAGACTTTTAAGAGTCTCCTTAAGCAGTTTGACATGTTGTAAATTGCTTTTAAATGATCTGTATGTATGCTCATGGGGAAAGAGGAGAAAAAATTGATATGCAAAATCGTGCTGTAGAATAATATTGAAGAACTAATGCACTGACAGTAAAATACCTTTACCACATGTATGGTATGCTTTATGGGCAAAAAAAGGAACTAGGTCTTTTCAAAGTGCTAGTTTTATTACTAATAATTTTGTGAGTATGACAGTACATGTACATTTGTTGTGCCATCCTAAGGGACTTGTCGGGGCTGGGACTGTTTCCCTTCTCCCAGGTGTACAAGCAATGCAGGGGGCAGAGAGAATTACTAGTACTACTGCTCCTTTACAGAAGTTACAGTGAGTTCTAGGAGATCAAGGCACCCTGATTTTAACTGTGCATTTCACCATATGTCTGTCCTTAATATATTGAGGTAGAACTGAAGGAGGCTACATCTTTTTAAATTTAAGCATATATTCAAAGATTTTGCATAGGGAACTAAATTATTTGCCCAGATTCACGAAGTGTGCATACAGCAGGAATGATATTCCAAGTCTTACACCACTGTCTATCTCAGTAGGTGTCCCTTTATCACCTACCTCACTCTTCTCTGTCCTTTTTAGATTCAAGTAGCAATAGATTGGAGAAAGACATCTGCTTAGACAGAAAGCTGGCAAGATGCTGACCACATTGCTTGTGTCAGCCTTACAATGTGTTATGAGCTACACATAGGACAATATAAGAATTAAAAATTCTGCCTAACGAGCAATAAAGAAAGTTTTAATAGTTAATGCTGTTATTTTCTAGTTAAGTTAGAGCCAGTGTCAACACCAAGATAGAAAAAGAGAGAAGTAGGTAAGCTGCTATTTGTGGGTTTTGCAATTTTACTTTTCAGTTGAGATCCTAAAGGTGAACTGCAGTTTTTCACTTAAACATACATACACATACAAAAATTCAGATAAAAGTAACTGATGTTGTTAAATATGATATAAAATTAATTATTGTAATATCTTACTGTGTAGGGACTAATTTTACATGCTGCTTGTAGAAGGAACTGTTAGCTAAATTAGTTATCTGAAATGCTGTAGAATTAAATGGTATTTTACATAGAGTTAGAAAATAAACCATTTGCTGAAGCTCAAAATAAGACTAAAAAAAATAAATGCTCATTTTGGGGAAGAACAACAGGTGAGGGGTTTGAAGAGCTGGAAAATGAATATGAGTAACATCTTTAACAGTTGAAACAGTAGGAGAATAATATTTATATACCTGAAGATAAACTCCCTTTATCAGGGGGTGAGTAGAAAATTCACCATGGTCCTAGTCCTAGGAAACAAAAGGACTGATTTAAACATCCAAATCTTGATGCAGGTAGCAAAGTTCCCTGACATTGGTGCAATTCAAGATTAGACATACATGCATGCCTGTTCCTCTTGCCTTTTCTGTTCTCCATCCTGGGTCTATCCTTACATAGCACTCTAGCTTAGTAGTTTAAAATTGTGTATTTCTCTGTATTTCTAATAAGATACTATTGTTAATAGATTTGTAGTTTTTATTTCACTTCTTTGAACTTATATGAGAGAAAAATGGCTGGCAAATGGAGAAGTTAAACACCAATATGAGGCCTAATGCCGTCTAACCCAGTGTCATGTTTGAAATTTTTACTTCTGTAATTCCTCTCCTCTTCTTAGCAACTGAAGAAATCTTGTGTTGCTGTCATGATTTAAACCCAGCTGATAGCTCAGAACCAGGTCCTAAGAAAAAAACGTCAGAAGTTTTGTTGTCAGTGTGCAAAACTAAGATGTCTGTCCTCTAACATCAAGGCTAGCTTTTATATGAAAAGACAAGTTAAAATATTAAATGTTTCAGTCTTGCAGTCATTTTGTTGACTTCTTGCAAATGTTAAAAGTAATGAATTAAGCCTCCCCCTGCTTTTTTAAATGAGATGAAACTGTTAAGACACAGCTGTCTAACAAACAAAATTACAGTGATTACCAAATCAAATCGCATTAAAGCAAGGATGTGTAATCAATCTCTTTGTGAAGGGTAAAGCAATTCAGAAGACAAAACCATCGACATTTTCTTTAGCATGGCAGATTAAGTACATTCTTGTTGTGTGTGGAGGGCTTTGCAGTAGGGTGCTTGCGTGAACAAGTTATATTTAGTTTCAAAAGCAGGCATCCTGGGGTGCAGCTGATATGGTATGTGAGCCCAGACACTGCTGCATGGGTTCTGAGCTAGAGCTTGTTTGCGTCTGTGCCTAGAAGGGTAAGCTCGGGTCAGCATATAAATGTCTGAACACAAGTCTTTAGGAAGTGCTGACTTTTCAGTGGCATTCAAATTGTATTTGCCCTTTTTGATTCAAACCTGCTAAGATACCCGGGATGTACATAACACTAAATTTAGTTTGGCTGTGTGTGGGGTTGACTCTGGCTGGGTGCCAGGTGCCTACTAGAGCCGCTCTTATCACCTGCTCCTCAACCGGATGGTAGAGAGAGAATATTAACAGAAGACTCATGGATTGAGATAAGGACAGGGAGAGATCACTCACCAATTACTGTCATGGGCAAAACAGATTTGACTTGGAGAAAATCAATGTATTACCAGTCAAATCAGAGAAAATACAATGAGAAATAAAACCAAATCTTAAAAACACCTTCGTTCCACCCCTTCCTTCTTCCCAGGCTTAACTTCATTCCCAATTGCTCTATGTCCTCCCTGCCAGTGACACAGAGGTGACAGGGAATGGGTTTTGCAGTCAGTTCATAACATGTTGTTTCTGCCACTGCATCCTCGTCACACTCTTGTCCTGCACCACCATGGGGTCATAGGAGAGCAGTCCCCCACCAACTTCTCTAACATGAGTCCTTCCCATGGGCTGCAATTCTTCATTAACTGCTCCAGTGTGGGTCCCTTCCATGGGTGCAGTCCTTCAGGAACAGGCTGCTCCAGCGTGGGTCCCTTCCGTGGGCACAGTCCTTCAGGAACAAGATTGCTCCAGCATGGGTCACCTATGGGACCTGCAGCAAACCTGCTTCTCTCTCCATGGGGCCACAGATCCTGCCAGGACCCTGCTCCAGCACGGGCTTCCCATGGGGTCACAGCCTCCTTTAGGCATCCCTCTGCTCCAGTGTGGGGTCTTCCATGGTCTGCAGGTGGGATCTGCTCCACCGTGGACCTCCATGGGCTGCAGGGGCACAGCCTGCCTCACCATGGTCAGGCTGCAGGCGAATCTCTGCTCCAGTGCCTGGAGCACCTCCTCCTCTCTTTCTTCACTGACCTTAGTGTCTGCAGAGCTGGTTTCTCTCTCATATTGTCACTCCTCTCTTCGACTGCAGTTGTTGTTGGTTTTTCCTCTCCTTTTAAATACTTTATCCCAGAGGTGCTGCCACTGTTGCTGATGGGCTCAGCCTTGGACAGTGGTGTGGGTCCATCTTGGAGCAGTCTGCGTTGGCTCTACTGGATGCAGGGGAAGCTTCTGGCAGCTCCTCAGAGAAGCCATCCCTCTAGCCCCTCTGCTACCAAAACCTTGCCATGCAAACCAAATGCAGGCTATTAGCATGAAGAATGCAAAATCTTGTGTGAATTCAGATGATTTTCATTCAGGACCCTGCTCCAGCACGGGCTTCCCATGGGGTCACAGCCTCCTTTAGGCATCCCTCTGCTCCAGTGTGGGGTCTTCCATGGTCTGCAGGTGGGATCTGCTCCACCGTGGACCTCCATGGGCTGCAGGGGCACAGCCTGCCTCACCATGGTCAGGCTGCAGGCGAATCTCTGCTCCAGTGCCTGGAGCACCTCCTCCTCTCTTTCTTCACTGACCTTAGTGTCTGCAGAGCTGGTTTCTCTCTCATATTGTCACTCCTCTCTTCGACTGCAGTTGTTGTTGGTTTTTCCTCTCCTTTTAAATACTTTATCCCAGAGGTGCTGCCACTGTTGCTGATGGGCTCAGCCTTGGACAGTGGTGTGGGTCCATCTTGGAGCAGTCTGCGTTGGCTCTACTGGATGCAGGGGAAGCTTCTGGCAGCTCCTCAGAGAAGCCATCCCTCTAGCCCCTCTGCTACCAAAACCTTGCCATGCAAACCAAATGCAGGCTATTAGCATGAAGAATGCAAAATCTTGTGTGAATTCAGATGATTTTCATTCATTGTCCTCCAGAAATACATTTCATACATTTAGCCTGGAAGTAGTGGCAGATAATTCAATGAAGATCAGGTTTTGTGTATCCATGTAAGGTGGCAAAATCTGGCTTTATAGCACATTGGTTTCATCAGTGCTGCTTGATTTTGTTTTTTGTTTTTAACTTTTCACAACCTTTCATTTAAAGTATGATTGAGGTTCTTTATTTGACTTGCTGGCTAAGGCTTTTTAAAATGTAAATATCAGTCTTGTATCTCTAGTACAGACTCCTGTGAAGCTGAGAGAAGGACAGTCTGACCTACTCTTACAAAAGAAAACAAAACTGAGAAAGGGTGGAACATAGGAACAGAGAGATCCAAGGTTTCTCACCATATAGTAATGGATATGACCTTTAATATTGAGGCCTTTGGATCAAATTTAAGTTGGCATTAAAATTTTCTAATAAATTCCCTGCTGAATCTCAGAGGTTTTTTTCCTCAGATTTAATTCAATAAGGTCACAATAACGCAAGTGCTGTCTGTGCTATTGTAATTGCTCTCAGCAGGCTGATAATATTATTGCAGAGAAGTGCCAGCTACTGTGCTTTTATTTCTTTCTTCAAGCACTCTCCTTCCTATATGCTTGCTCCCTTTGCTCTCAGGTCTACCCTAAGTAGGAAGTGAAGCAGTTTTAAATGCCATTTGCTTCTCATTTGAACATGTTTTTATAGTGGTGCTTTCCTGAGTCTCTTCAACAAAGGGAATAAAAGCATAGCTTGTCTTATTGCAGGATAATTGGAGCCTTGTATTTCCTTCCCTTAATTCTCATCCAACCTTTATATATTAG
This sequence comes from Nestor notabilis, assembly GCF_000696875.1. NCBI lineage: Eukaryota > Metazoa > Chordata > Aves > Psittaciformes > Psittacidae > Nestor > Nestor notabilis. The sequence continues at coordinate 19,303 of NW_009944784.1, forward strand.
ATTAAGCCTCTAAGTTCTTTAAAGTTGATATTCCTAAACACACAGTGCTTAGTTCACTTTGGCTTTCTGCTTTTAGGGTTGTGGAATAGCTGTACAGCTAAAGGAGTTTCTCTTAGGTGTGTGGGGAGAAACACGGAGTTCCCACTGTCCTGTGTTTCATCCAAAAATTACAACTTGCAGCTTATCACAGCAACATGTATGTTGTCTTTTGCAACATGACTTTTAGAACAGCATTGTTAATGTGATGTTTTGTGTGAATGCGTATCTACGCTTAGTGTGCTACTAGTAGATTTCTTACTACAAATTTTGTAATGGAAGTAGATCAGTACAGCAAATAAATGCAAATGCAGAGTGCTGTGATCATGGTTCTCTGTATAATTCTCTGTGACTGTGAGACTCAGTGCAGCTTCAGTATTAATTCTGTGTAAAATGCACTAGCTGTACACTAAGCTTCTAGACAGTTTCCTCCTTTTTCCAGTCAGACCTGCTGTCTAAAAATGTCGAGTTTCTGTTTGTAGTGATGGCATGTTAGGAGCCATGTACGTCATGGTTTGTGCTTTTAAACAAATTAAGAGGTATTTTAAAACATTGTAAATAGGTCACATGATTAGTACTTTGGGGTGAGGATGGCCCAGTCTTTTAGGTGTAGGGCTACATATGGAGTTTTTTAGATATGGTGTGGAGAGGAAGTAGTAATTCATGTTACCCTACCTCAGCATAACTGGTACTTCAGGCCTTTGCGGTTTCAGGTGACCAGCCTGGCCAGAGCTGAATGCTACTGCCTGGTATCCACATCTGGCTTCCCACACTGTAACTGGCTTCACACTTACCCATTCCTGGTCCATCATCTTCTCCTTGCACTCTCTTTCCCGGGGGGCTAGAATTTCTTATCTAAAGTGATATGCACAGAGTATTTTTGTGCGTATTTCCAGCCACATGCAGACATTTACAGTTGTCTGCCCATGGCATTCATAGCTGCCAAACAAGCTAGTCTCTGGACAGAAGAAAATTATTGGCATGGATCTTCATCTGCTTATTCACATACTCAACTAACATGTGCAGTGGGATACATCCTCTTCCCACAGGAAATTGATTGGAAACAAGGAGCAACAAAAGATGTTTACAAAGGCATTTCCAGTTCTGAAATGCATACAGCTGTATTCTGCCCACCTTCAACTTTCATGGCAAGCAGAATTGATCAGGGCTACTCCACAACATACAGGCAGTTTTGATATTGCATAGTATTGCTTGCATACCTGTGTTAAGTCTAATTCAATAATTAAAAAACAACAGATCATCATCTTCAGTTGTAATGTTTCACCTACTTTCATATTGCTCATCGTTTCATCTTTGGTTTTTGTTTTGTTTTTTTTTTTTCTTTAATTGCTTTTGATATCTACTCTGAGATGTGCATTATATGGTGCTGGTAGGATATATACTGCAGTGCCAGCACACTCGATGAACTTCGGTCATAAAACCAACCACTTCTGCAATGTGTGGAGTTCCTCCCCACCAACATTCAGGCATGCAGAGGGAGGTCACTCCTGATCAATAACTGCTCATTGCTTTTTATTTATAACATACCATTTTAGTTTATATTTCCTGCTGCTGCCAGAGGGAATTAATTTCCAGTAGCAGAGACACACCGCAGCTACTTTAAAGCAGAATGGTCCTAAAATGAAATTACATTACTGACTTGAAACACTTCAGAAAGCTTGATTCCAAAGCCTGCTGTGGTTTGAACTTGCAGCTTCTGAGATAGGTTAACATTGCTCTGAATCATTGTGAGCCATGATCAGATCATTGCTTTGTAAATTAAATAATGAAGCATTTGTGTGTGTGAGTTCCTGCTATAATTAGTAGTTAGCCTATGTTTTGGAAGGATCAGGATCTGCATCACATGATGGTAGGATCTGCAATTTGTTTTCCAAATTCGACTTTCAGTCATAGAGGTGTGAAGTCTTCCAAAATCCGGGTTTGATTTATGATACTTTGTGTATTAACTGTAGAAACATGAGTGAATAATCAGATAACCCTTTGGGTAGTGGGATTTCTTTTTTTTTTCAGCTAAACTAATAATCTGGATTGAGTTATTTAGAGGAAAGCTCCTGTGGTTGAAATGACCTTTCCCTTAGTTCCTCTGTAGTTCTCAACTGTGAAGTATTGGTAAGTTTCTTTAGAAGGATTTTGGTAAAGCAGAAAAAAATAAAACCTAGCATTCTTTCCAGTTCTTGGCAATTTACATGTATGAATTGCTATTAACCTGAAGCTTCTGAAGTGCTGTATGAATTGTAATAGCACTTGTGAATCACTCTGCTTTCAGATCTGTCAAATGGCATATATTTAACACTTACTAGCCTAGATACAACATGTTAAAACCTTGCCACTCTTGCAAAAATTTCAATTCCACATAACAGTTTTACTCTAGCTATTACAATCACATATCAAACTATACAACGTGGTATATGGGATATCCCAATGTGGGATATGGGTGCAATAATTAGCAAATGTACTGTTAACATCTGGGGCATTTTTGAATATGGGGACAGAAATGTAATTTTTTATTAAACGTCCCTCATTGCGATAAGCACTAGAAAACATCATCTTTTTTACTTCCACAGAAAGTGAAGAGTTAAGTAGATTTGAATATGGTATTAGAAAGACTTGGTGTTTCAACTTGACATTTTAATCTGCGGTATTGTTACACGTACTTTATAAATGCCCCTTTCTTCACTATTCTCTATCTTTTAAGAGTGGTGTTGATAGATTACTACTGTGAAGCCACCAGGTCAGAATGCTTTTGTAGTTAAAAACATTAAATACTTCCCAATCCCACCTAAAATTTTTGGAGGAACTGAGAGCTTTATCTCCTGATTTAACACAAATCTTTCCATGCCATTTCTTCAGAGTAGTAATTGGGGCATTTCAGATAGTATTGAATAAGCAGGGCATTTGGTAGAAATCACATTGAGGGGAACAATGTAAACTCTGTTACCAAGATCCATTTAAGCAATATCTGTTCTGGAAATAATACAATATGGGAAGAAACAATTGCAGATAATTCTGATTTGGAAATTCTAGTGTTTGGAACAGGTATGGAAGAACTATCAAGTCCTGTATCATATGATCAACGGGACTTTCGATTTCATGGCATGATTGTTAATCCTAGGATCAATTGGAATGTAAAAAGCAAACAAAGCTATAAACATTCCCCTTGCTTTTTGTGTGCTCAATGCTTATCATGAATCGTAGAATCATAGAATGGTTTGGGTTGGAAAGGACCTTAAGATCATCTAGTTCCAACCCCCCTGCCATGGGCAGGGACATCTTACACTAGACTGTGTCGCCCAAGGCTCTGTGCAACCTGGCCTTTAACACTAAAGAAGACTGCACACAGAGGTTTTACCTCCACTGCAGTTGCTCTTGCAATTCTGTTCATATCTTAAATTGCTCTGGGTAGTCTTATTAGTCCTTAATTAGGTACTGTGCTATGATCTCCTTTCTTTTGGGTGCTCTATGTATGTGCTCATCCACCTCCAGATGATTTTAAACCTTAATCTTAAACCTTATTACCCTTCAATTCAAGTTTTAAAAGGGAAAAGAAAAAAAAAAATGAAGAGCAGCTTGAGGTTTCTGTAAGAGTCAGGGCACTAAGTCCTGAAATATGAAGCCATATCTGCCCTGATCCAACTGCCTGTTCTGCCAGTCTGAGTGTCTGGGTCACATTTGTATTGGTTTTGGATCAAGTAAGGTAACAACACGATTCAGAGCCAGAAAACCTGAGAAGAGGAGAAGGTGATGACACTTCTTGCATTAATGTTCCTGTTTTCTATTATCACATTCAGGAGACTGTGACTAAAATGATGCTGAAATGCTGTTTCCAATACCCCATTGAGAAAAACTCACACCCTTAGTAAAAATTTGTGCTATAGTATGTTTATATATTGGGCCATTTTTAGAAACATGTTTATTGCAAAAATTTTCCACTGCGTTTTAGCTAAGATTCAGGTTTGGGAGATATTGGCCCATTTGAAAATGCACTATTGTTGCTTATCTGTGGTTGTGAAACCATCAGGAGATTTTGGTATGACAGGATAGGAGAGAAAAAAAAAGAAGTCACTTTTCAAAGATTTGTTTGGATTGTGAAACTATATAGGTAGAATTAAGCATTTTGTTGCTGATGTAGTAAGTCAAAAAATGCACTAAACTTCTGGTTTGTGGGAACATTTAGTCTGTTCTTTTAGAAAACTATCCTGTGGTATAGGTATCAATACAGTTATTTTGGCTTGTTTCTACCATTTATTACTAACTGAACTAAAATGCAAGAAGGTTACAGTTATGCAGCAGAAGGTAAGATTACCAACATAGGCAGCAAACCAATTCCAACTCTGTGACACTGAATGATACCAAAGTTACAAGGCAGTGGCTCTACACAGTCAAAGATGCTGCTTAGCCCACCTTGACAATGTTTCTGCTTCTCTGCCCTGCATTCCTGTCCCGGTCCCACACCTGCCCCCTCCAAGCACTTCTCTGGAGGGGAGAGGGAGCAAGGAGTTACTCCACAGTTGGAGCCAGTGAGGGTCTCTGTATCCCCAGCTTGGGTATGGGATGCAGAAGTCCTGTACCACACACAGGTGAGAAGGATGAAGAAGATGCAAGCACTTGTATTTTGCAGATGGGCTGCTTTTCCTTGACTCCCTGTGAGATGAACTTCTGATTCCCACAGGGACCATGTCAGAGGAAGGAAGGAAATCCCCCCTTGTGACAGCTCCACCTTGCAAACTCCTTGAGACGTAGAACCGAAAGTCCAAAGTACTTAATGGTCCTGCAGTGTTTAGTGATTTCATGGTAGGGTTTTTTACTGGGTTGGGTTTTTTTTTTGGTAGGAGTATTGTGGAAGATTCAGATGATCTTTTGTATATCAAATATGTGGTAGGGTTTTTTTGTTGTTGCTGATTTCAGTATTTTGTAGTTGTATGTGTGTGGGGTTTTTTTAATAAGATATTTACACATGATTAGTGCTAGTATTTGGTTGTTTTAACCATTAGCTAAACTCAGGCTTTCTTTTCCTTGGAAGTCTTTCGGAAAACAGTAGCTGAGGCATGTAATGCATTCTTCTCCCCAGAATTTTCAAAGGCATTGTGAGAGAGAGAGTATTTGCTGTGTAGCCCTTTCTCATGGGAACATTTTTTTTTTCAAAGCTGTCTTTGAGCTCTTACAACAAGGCAACAAAAAGGTGCTGTTGTAACATGCCTTTTAATAAACTGAGATTTTTCCCCTGTACTACAGTTGTTGGCATAGCATTTTCATCTGAAAGATCGAAACTCATGTGTATGGCCCATGTTCCTGTGACACAACTTTAGATTAATTATAGATGTTTCTGCAGTAACCTATAGTAAATGGTAGTCACCAAAAAAGAGGATGCATGGAGAGCAATGCCATGGCTAAAAAATGAATGTGAAGAACATGACACTAGGAAGAAGGTCTCTCCTGACATGGAAGAAAACACTTAAGTAGTACTAATGAAACCTTGCAAGGAGAAATCCCTTTGCTGTACAGCTGAATGGGAAAGTGGTGTATGTTTATGCATGTTCTTTTTTGAGTAGGTAAGAAATACCATCTTTCAATTCTGGTTCTGCCACAGACTTCATTGGTATAGAAAGTCATTTATCCTTTTCTCTTTACCTGTTGTCATGGATTCTTCCTTCTAAAAACAGGTAGTTCTTCAGTTGCATATATGATAAAGTCAGTATAAGGCTTGCTTCATATGAAGGTGCTTTTTAGTGTTGGGTGCTATGAGTGTATTTTTCTTCTAGGAAATGTCTTTTAGATTTTCAACTTTGCTTACAGTGGTTTAGATTTAAACTTCATGCAAGTTTTGAATTTGTTCTTAAGGGTCCTAATGTTGTTCCAAAAGTGGGATCATAACCCCATGTGCAAAATACCAGTATGCACAGAGAGTTGCGGTATTTCATCGTTAGCTATTTTGCAAAATGGGGTGCTCGATGGAAGCTCCACAAAGCTAGCACACCTTAGTTTTGTGTACATCAGATTATATACATTTCAGAGAACAAAGAAATCCCTTTTCATTGGTCAAAATTTACAGGATATATGATTAATTAGCACTCTGTCTATTGAATAAATTGTCCTTGCTTGCCATGTAAGTTAGCATGCATGCTCTATGATGGTGCGGGGGAGGGAAGATTTTTCAGTCCTGAATTGAGTCAGTGGTCACGATCTCCCCCTGCCACCTTTACCTTTCACCCAGTTATGACCGTTTTTTGATAACTACTTATTTTTCTGGTGCTTGTTTTGTCTTTGGTACCTTCTGGTGAAGTTGTTCTGCTTTTATCAGTCCTTTAGCTCTTCTTCCAAGGTTAAGGTAGATAGTAAGGAATTAATTGCTTATACAGTGTCTTGTTTTTCTAAGTGATTATGTTAATCAAGCTGGATACTTATCACAATGGCAAATTCCATTTTTGCTCTTCGGCACTAAACAGTTCAGTCTAAGTCCTGTATAATCTGTGAAGATATTCAGGTTTACTTTCTCCTTCCTCCATTTTGAGTTCTGCTTCCCATAAGCTTCTGGGGATGAAAGCCCTACTAAGCAATAGACATACAGCAAATTATTCTAAAACCTTGTGAGCACTGGTAATGAATTTCCTGGTTATCATTGAAATGCACCAAATGCAGAAAGATTTTGGACAGACATTACAGAGGCACAGTGGGAGTTTCCTGGTTGTTTAATACTGAGTTACTTTTTATACTTAATTCTGTTGTGAATTTGTGCTGAATTGTAAAAAAAAAAAAAAAAGTTTGGCCTTTGTTATTTCACTGGCACGTGTCTTTGCGAAACTGAACTTCATGCACTGACTCGAGAAATGTTAGCTGGAGTATTATGTAATGTCACAGGAAAATATCTTGCTGTATTCTACCCAAAAAAAACAACTAACCCAGTTTTACATGATAGAGGTCTGCTTATTTCTATTGCAGATATTGAGAATAGGAAGGAAATGAAAGCATTGTAAACCATACTGGGTTTTTTGAAGAATCAACAATATCTTAAAGTCAGCACTGTACAGATAGCATTGGGCTAGAAATGCTACTCATTTTCTCATTAATCTTGTGTAAAGCTGGCTTTCAATTGACCTCAGTCTGAAGGTGGCTGAATTTTGCATCAGTGTAATGTTCTGTACCTGAGGTTTCTTTACTCCTTATCAAAGGATGCTGTAGACTTAGACATTAGGTATTTGTCCAGCTTGATTATTGAGTACAAGTAAAGTGTGTTATGGTACTGCCAAAAATGGAACATCCCACCAATTCAGCTTTCATTGCACTTAGAGGACCTTAGCATGCTCACTGTTATTTTATATATTAGTATTCAGTAAATCTCTTCGTATGTGTAACGGGTAAGTGCTTTTTATATTAAAAAAAAAAAAAACTTGGTGTGTAAATTTTACTGATACCACTCTGCAATTCAGTCTTCTGTAATTTGGTAGGGGTTTTTTTGTTCCATTTGCTTTTGTTAGGGTTGTTGGCTTTTTTTGTCCTGCTCTTTGTAAGTCATGTTTTCATTAATTTTATTTATTGTGCTGTGTCAAGACACCTGGTGCATTCTCTAGATCCAGGTTGTTTGGGGCTTTTTTTTTTTTATTCTCACTAAATGAGCCTGATTGAACACTTAAACAATGTTATAAAACTGCAGTAAATTTTCTGTAGTTTTAGAAAAAATTATTTTTGTTATTGGTAGTAATTTTCTATGTCTGACTATAAAATTTCTCCAACTTTCCTACCCTTGTCCCTGCCTCTAAACATGGTTTAAGTAGATGTAGAAAGTGGAGTACATATTGGAGGTATCATTTAGGAAAGACATTTAGGAAAAATCAGTGGATCTTTTGTGAAGGAATATAGAAATGATATCTGGAGTGGCAGAAACACTTCTGAAAGAGTGGCAAAATGTGGCAAAAACACCTTCAATTTCACTGGAAGGAAAATTTAAATGATTGGCTTAACAAGAAAATGAATATAGTCTGTTTTTCCTTTAGAGAAGCAAAAACCCTTTGTAATTTTTTTTTAGGCTGCATGACATTCTTCGTTGTCAAAAGACTGACTCTTTGCTCTCCTATGACATCTCGATATTTAGCATGCTAGTGAGACTCTGAATTCTTGTAGACCAGATTATGGGAAGTCAGGTAAGTGGCATTTTTCTTTTATTATATTGCACAGCTTTTTAAGTTATACACGGTTGGTATACAGATACGTTGTAAAAATTATGTAGGAAAAATGCGCAATATAATAATATTAAAAAGCCACTTACCCACCTTACTGCTTGTACAGCCAATTCCATGGCAACAGTATTCATTGTATGGTGAGCATGAAGTCCCCAAGACCACTTGGGGGAGATAAAAACCAGCAGATCTATGTAGGTCTCGCACAGGTCATAAATACAGTAATGGCATCCTCAAATTCCCATTCTGAGGGTCTACCGTTACTAGACAGTGCTGTTCTCAGTAAAACTATTTTTTTTCCCAGTAGGGCAGATAAAATACATTGCACCACATGGGTCTTATTGGTAATACCATCCTGTTTCATCATTCTTATCATTAATCAAATGTTGTTTATTGAAGCAAATACAGAACTGCTTAATGGTTTGGTACCAGATTTATTGAATTTTAAAAAATGATAAATTGAAACAGTAGAAGCTGAGGAATAGTTCAGTTCTTTAAAAGTTCTATTACTTTGCGTAGCTACTGAATTATGCTGTGTGTTCACACTCTCACATGCATACACAAACACTTAGAGGATTCCAGTCCCCTGCACAAAATAATTAAACAAAGCTCAAAGGCCTGACAATGTGTATATCCAAAGCAGTGATGGGGGGTGGAAAGCAAGAGGACATCTTTTTTCATTTATTTTCACCTATCACTGTTGTCTCACTCCAGGCATGAAGCTTTCTCACTGATATGTTGTCTGTGGTGTGTGGATATTTGCAGGAGGGTGTTAGCAGAGTTACAGGCATTTTGGATAACTATTTTTTACTGTTAAGATTTTTACATAAAATGTTTCTCACTGTCATTACAAAACTTGACATACTAGATATTTTGTTATGTATTATTAGAAGTGCAATCATTCATGGGAAATATTGCCCAGCAATGTTCTGTGGTAACTATAATAATAAACAGATGTAGGTGATAGAAAACAAACCTCCTAGGATGGGCATCACAGTTCCTCTCAAGTGCCTTGGGCTGGAACTAGGGCTTGAAGGCAGGAGGGCTGCTTTGATTTTTCTTCTGTCATCTTTCAGTTTCTATTCCTTTTCAGCCATTTCTTGTAGTCGATGAGCAGTTCTCTCCTCCTCAAGCCTGTGTATCTGATATTAGGTCTCTGCTCAAATGCCGCTCCTTTGCCACAGGTACCTCCTGCAGGCTCATTCTCAGGTGTGTTCATGTTTTCTTAAGTGACCTTGTATCCCCCTATGCTGCAGTCAGTCTTGGTCTGCTGAGATGGATCCCAAGAGTGGGTTTTTCCTTCTGGCCTTTCTTTGAAACTTCATGGCCCTGCAGGTTGCCTGTGAGACTCATAAGCCTTGAGGAACATTTTGATCTTACCTAAGCTGAGTCAGTTCTAATACAGAAATTCAAGGACCAGAGATTTTGTTACTCTTCTAGCTCACTTCCAACTTTATGAGCAGGATCATGAACACTGCAAGGTCTTGGTTGTTTCTTATATCTGTCAGCGCTTTTCTCCCTCTTTGTTCTTGCCAGCTGGTGCTGAATAACTGTCAGGCCCAGAAGAGATGGAGCTAGAGCACTTCATATATCTGTCAGTCCTGCTGGAGGTGCCATTAGTGCAACCTCTTGTACCAAGTGAACAAAGTGTTGATCTGCCTTATTAGAAGTGCAACAGTTTGTTCCAGTTTTTTTCATCTCAAAGACCACTTCTCTGTCTGTACTCAAATTACGGTCCTCTTCTGGCATTGCAACTTGTAGGCTGTAGTGACTTCTTCCCTTCTTCTCTCAGGCCCAGCAGGAGCCTTTCCTCTTCTGCTTGTAACAGGCAAGATCACCTGGCTGCTGGCTGGGAATACCCAAAGCATGCACAGGATATGTTGATTCCTTGTCCAGAGATCACAGGCATCAGACCTCTACAGCTGACAGAGCTGCCTGTGGGTGATGCCACATTTAGCAAACTTGTCCTTCAGATGCCGTTTGCCTGGAAACTCCCACATTAACCTGTTTCCTCTGGTCACACACTGCAAATGCATGTGGGCCCGCCACGTTACTGAAAAGCAAAACTGTTTATCAGTCTTCGGTTTTCATAGAGATGTGACATCCGTAAAAAAAATTCATAGCCCTCCCTCATTCCTGTGTTCATTAGAGAACCTGCAGCATATACTTCAGTCATATTGTGAAATTAGTCATCCCTTCAAAGGACCAAACTTACCAATTATTTCAGATATTTCTCACGGCTAAGGAAGTAAATGTTAGCTCTACGAAGTGTTGTGTTATTTATACATGCTTTTAAAAACAAAGAAATAATTTATAAATAAATGCAACTGAAATAATCTTACATCTCTTAATCAAAAAAACCAAGTATCACATATTTCACATTATGTGTAAGTATTATTTTCAGCCATTTTGAGGGGTGACTTGTTTCACAATATGACTGTAATGGAATCAATAGAATAATGTGCTCATATGATTTCTTATGAGGATGGGTTTGGTTTGTTTTTGAACTTTATAAATAGCCAAATAAATGCATGTTGGGTATTTTTACATTTTTGGGAATACTCCATTGCCACCAAAACCAGGAGGTGAAAGAGTAAAAATCATACATCCTCAGTACAGACTTAACATCCTCAATCTTGTTTTGGCTTCAAATTCCTTGATTTTGCTTTCTTCTTTGCTTACTTAGATCTTCAATTTTCCACTCAATTATTTTCTAGCTTTTAACATTGTGAGTCAAACATAAAATACCATTTTAGTGGCAACAGGTATTAGAGCTGGTAAGGTAACCCTTTATCCTTCAGTGTTGTTCTGTTCCAAGTTTCCAGTAAGCATTTATCATGTGTGTTGTGGAGGAGTTCAGCTGTGTGTGTAGGGGAGATAATCCATTCAGCAGAAACAGTTACAGAATATAGACTATTACATATAGATTATTTAATTTCTTGAATCCCCTGTAGCTCTAGATACCTGTAGCAGAGCAGAACATAAGCTGCTTATGATGGGGAGGAAAAAAGGACGAAATAACATACTCTACATTCAGTAGTAATATACTCCCATGCTAGCTTTCAGAAGATGTGGCATCTGGCTATTGCCTCTCTCTTTTGCCAGAGGGACTTGAAGCATTTTATGTCACACTTACTTCCTCCATCACAGCAACCTCTGATTACATCCTCACTCCAGAATCTTTTAAGCTGGTGAGGGAGCATCAATCATCATTCATACCTTTACAATCTTGTATTTAAGTGGAAGAGCAATGTCCCTGGAAATTGCAGAATTTTGCCAGTGCTCAGCTCAGGAAGGGGCGTCAGAATTTCATTGTTTCCTTTTTAATCTTGGTCACGTTTTCCTTAATGCTGTACAAAAATTCTTCTTTCTCATTATGCTCAGTTACAAAGTATGTTGTATCTATGACATTTCAGTTAGGGAAGGACATGTTGGAGCATTATGGTTGATTCAAGTGAGTAATAACACCACATACGATTTCAATGTCTTTTCTTGTGGGTGAGGGAAGAGCTTTTGGCTTTTTAATGTCTTGTTCTTTTAATTAAAACTATTAAAAAAAAAGAAAAAGTTAATTCCCAAAGCCATAGCAAGAATTACAACAGAGTTTTGCTGCTACCCCGCTGTGTGTCTTTCATGGGCACCTATCCCTGTTTGAAGTGGGTGTAACAGACTGTCTCACTGTTGGTGAAGAGTTTGGAATCAGCAGCATTTCTGAAGGCACTTTGTGCTTGCTCAGGACTCAGTAATGGAAGGTGTGGCTGTAAATATAGCCAGGCAGGGAAGGGTGAAGCTGGCTGAGAATTTTAGTCTAACATGAAGCTCCTTTCCCCAAAGCACACTGTTTGTCACTTAGGAAACAGTTAAAGGCTAAACTGGGAATGAAAAGTAGTATTACAAAATAAATACATGGAGGGGGAAATGAAGAAGAGTGTCTGTCATTCTTACCATGTGAGGAAGGTAATCACAGCCATGATTTTGTTTTCTAAAAATGGGTTTGAAGGGTGTCTCCTTTTCATTAGGCAATTCCATGAATGATCAATTTGAGTCTGTTTCGCACTGCTGCAAGGAAGCAGAATGTTCCTCCTGTATGTATAAAGCATAACCATTTGTTCCAGTACACAAGAAAGTTAGCTAGTTCTCTACACCTCTTCAGAAAACCTTTATGTAGCATAAGGAAGATAGCACAGGTTATGTATAGTTCTTTCAGTGAACTCTGAAAAATGCTTGCTGACCTTGCGATAAGAGAAATTTGTTGTATTGGTTACCTCCTGTGGAATGACTGTCACATAGGTCGTGTCTATGCAGGTGGGTATTCCTGTTGCACCACCTTGTGGGTGGCAGATGCTTTGAAGAATGGGGGGAGAGTTGTGTTTTCCTTCACCAGCCTCTTGTTCCTTGCTCTTACCTGGCATCCATCAAAACCGTTTGCAAACTCAGCTATTAGCTGATAATCACCCAAGTTTTTAATAGGTGTAAATGCCATCTATAGTTACTACACCACACACGTTGTTGCATTATCTGCTACCACCACCATGTATATCCCCAGTGACCCTTATAGAAGAATGGTTACTTTCCCCACAAAAATATTTGTATCTTTTGCAGTTGGTTATTGCATGTGTGTGCATTTGTTTTCGTAGTACTGCGGGAACATTTGTGTTTCGCTTCACAGATTGCTAGGCCTACATCTACTCTGTTTGGATTTCAGTTTTACTTAGAGAATGTCCTGCATCTTCCACATGTAGTAACAGTGGCCTTCTGCTTTATAGAGTGTGCCTGGAAGTAAGCAGCAGTTTTCAATAAAACCTCCCAGTCTACCCCATTCTCATTATTAACACAATGTGAATGCATCATAGCCGAGTGAATACATACATGTTGTTTTAAGTCAGCTTTTCTTTCCACAAGTGAGTTGTACTAACCCTTAATGATATCTGAGAAGATGCCTGTTAATGGAAGTATAATGTGGCCTTTGGCAACCAATACTGAAAGGTTTCCTCAGGCTGAAACAAAATATGCTTCAAATATGAATGGGAACAAATTCAGAGATGAGGTGTGGCATTATAAGATGTTTATAGTGAAACCTGTGATTGTTTCTGATGGTAAATTAATGGAGAGTCCTTCACAGTAGTAGTCATCATGTTGGTATAGCAGTGCTGCTGTGGCAATGAATTACGGTTCTGGAGAACTGTAATGTTACATCAAGAGGACCATTACAGCGGAGCAATCCAACCAAAATGCCCTGAACAAATGAAACTGCTTGTTTAACACCACTCTGTCAGTCAGTGCTATATAATTACTTCATGGCTTCAGTGTGGAAAGTCATCTTAAAGGACCGTGGAATTCATTAGAGAAGTAGCGTAAGAGAAAGACTTGCTTCAGAATCCAGAGGTTCACTGTGAGAACTGTTTGTTTGGGGTTTTTTCATGTTTATACAGAAGTGATTGATTGAAACTAAATTGTATTTATATCCAATTTAGTATATAAATTTATATCTGTAAGCATATATAAATGTATCTATAGATAGAAGGTCTAAACAATACCAAATGTTCTGTAAGACCTGTTTAATTTAGCAGATAAATGTCAAGTTATCTTTTGTCTTTGTTTATGCATTTTTACCATTGTTTTAACATGTTGGCATTGTGTATTTTATTCTGTGAGAATGAAAGAAAATGCAGGCTTTCTGGGCTTTTGATTTTTATACTGCTAGAATCAGAAATCTCTCTTGAATCTGTCTTCTCATAATAGATTAGAATAACAGTCTCCCTGATCTCTTGGGGCTTATAATTATGATTTTTAAAGTCTTTACTGAGCTAATATTTGAGGCAATACAGAATTTAGAAATGCAGCCCATCAGTAGTTTGCTGGATTCCAGTTTCTCCGTGCAGAATATTAAGGAAGTATGAAGTTTAATAAAATACATCAAGGCATTATGCAACTGTATATTACTGCTGCAAAAGTATTACAAGTATTCTGAAGAAAATTAAAGATTATAATCCTGTTAACATAGAATAAAATATATCTTAAAATTCATAACCAAAATCTATATGAATGCCAATATATGGAATTAAGGAGGTGGTAGGATGCAGTTTTTTAATGCATCCTTTTTAGGGGGTTTGCCATGCAAAAAGTACAAAGGGAAAGGCAGCATTCAAAGATGCGAGGCAGAGTATCCCCAGGATCTACTTTGTTCTCCAACATCTCTCCAAGGTTCTTGCGTTTTCTGCTGAGACAGGCTGGTCTGTGTCTGCTTCATAGAGGAAGCTGTTTTGGAAGTGAGATGTTAAAAGGAAGTAGTTCTCAGCTGCTGCTTTTGGCAAGGAGGAAGCCTTGTTAATAGGAGAAATCATGAAAAGAAAATACTTAAGGTCACAAAGGTTAAGGGTGAATTGGTGGATAGAATGAAGCAGGGTGGGAAAGAAAAAGTAAGTATTAGTTGCTACTGCATTCCCCCAACTACTTAAGATTTTCAGCTCCCTGGTAGTATTTATGTGGGTTTGACCACTGTTACATATAGACAAAAAAGAGATAGAAGACTTTCTCGATTAGTGCCTGCCTAAGAAATAACCTACTTTTTAATTGTGTCTCTATTTCTCCTACGTTGCTGTCCTGAATCTGCCAGCTTTTACCACCTCCTTTGTAAATTGTATGCCCTGATATCAGGCAAAATATTTTAACCTGTTTCATAGTTAATGGTTTGATACAGATACAAAATTACACTAATGCTGCAGAGACATTTTTCAGCCTGTGGTAGTTGCTTCTATTCTGTCCATCCTATCATTGTACAATACATGTTAAATTAGAGCATGTTCTTTAAAAAACACTTCCATGTTTCTACTTGAAGATTTATGTTAATCTAGTACATAAGTAAAATGAAAAAGGATCACCTCCTCCAAGCTCAGGAGCAATGCATCCCAATGAAGAGGAAGTCAGGCAGAAATGACAGGAGGTATGTGTAGATGGACAAACTCCAACATAAAAAGGAAGTCTACAGAGGCGACTTCAGCCAGGAATCAGGTTAGGAAAGCTAAAGCCCTGACAGGGCAACAAAAAAAATTTCTGTGAGTACATCAGGGATAAAAGGAAGACTAGGGAAAATGTGGGCCCTCTCTGTAAGGAAACAGGAGACCTGATAACCTGGGATACTAAGAAGGCTGAAGTGCTCGATGATTTTTTTGCCTCAGTCTTCACCCCACAGGTCACAGAAAGTGAGGGCTGGGACTGGGAGAATAAAGAACCCCCTGATCTGAGAAGATCAGGTTCTCGACCATCCAAGGAACCTGAAGGTATACAAATCCATGAGAGGTGATGGATACATCTGTGAGTCCTGAGGGAACTGGAGGATGAAGTGGCTATGCTGCTATCCATCGTGGCAGTCACGAGGGCCACAAAGATGCTTTGAAGGCTGGAGCACCTGTCCTGTGAAGACAGGCAGAGAGAGTTGGGCTTGTTCAGCCTGGAGAAGAGAAGGCTCCGGGGAGACCTTCTAGCAGCCTTCCAGTACCTGAAGGGGCGCTATAAGAAACCTGGCAAGTGACTTTAGACAAGGGCATATGGTGACAGGACAAGGGGGAATGGCTTTAAACTGAAAGATTAGTTCTTAGGAAATTATTCTTCACTATGAGGGTGGTGAGACACTGGCAGAGGTTGCCCAGAGAAGCTGTGGCTGCCCCATCCCTGGCAGTGTTCAAGGCCAGGCTGGATGGGGCTTTGAGCAACCTGGTCTAGCGGAAGGTGTCCCTGCCTGTGGCAGGTGGGTTGGAGCTACATGATCTTTATGGTCCCTTCTAACCCAAACCATTCTTTGATTCCATGATGATTTCACAGTTCAGGATATTGGTCTTGGTCAGTGACACCAACCCTGTTAGAAACCAAGGGAAATTAGAGTCTTTTTTTTTTTCCTCCTTTTTAAATTAAATTGTTTAGCTGATGTGTTCACTTAGCATTGGTCCAATTACAAGATACCCCAGTGAAGGAAAGGAGGAAGCAATATATCTTGCTTTCTCAGCAGACACTTCATTTTATTTTTAATCAGTGCTATTAAGGAAGACTTCCTTGGGAGTAGGCTTCACTGAGGGTTTGTTCATTATCAGCTCAAGGTGAAGCCAGAGGGAACCTTACTTATTTCATACCTGAATTGATTTAAAAAAAATAAATAACAAGTGCATGCACAGGGGGTTGGTGCATGTATTCATAAGTGGAGTTGCCATTGGTAACTCAGCTGATTTCCTTGGTTGGAAGAGTCATTGTTCATTACTTACCTGAAGCGAAAGGTTAATGGCCTGTAGCGATCTGAAGAAAGCACTACAAAAAAGCACAGCAAGGATCTAATGTTGTTATACAGTAGTGTTTTCCACATACTTCTTCTCAGGTAAGACCAGATGTAAAACATAGCTTTTGCTGTTCTAATAAATATATTTGATATAAAGTAATACCTGGTGTACTGGCAAATTAAAAGGCTCCTGCTACTGTCAAACAGACAGCTGTCACCAAGAGCACAAGTTTTGCTTTCTTTACTGATGTTTACAAAGCATGCTGGCTATACTTTGTGTAGAACTGCTGCACTTTTTTTTGCTTAGGAAGCATCTTTGTTGTAGTGTAGTTTGTTGTAGTTGCTGTAGTGTGACTGTTGCTTTAATTGCTCTCTCAATAGCTTAAATCTGTTACTTTTGTCACTTTTTTTTTATGGAGTTTGAACACAGTTAAAAATGAGATCTTGTGTAGCATGTTTGCTACTGAGGTATTACAAAGAATTTTGTTGGCTCTTGAGCAGAAACTTGAACACTTCAGAGAGATCAATTAGCCACCTCACTGAGATGCACTTGTGATGTAGGATTTAGCCAAGTCACTCAGCAGCTCAGGGAAGAAAATGCAGGATATGTGTTTCAAACCAAAGAATAATATCATGAGATTAGGCTGCAACCATCAGTCAGTATTTAAAGAAAAACTCCAAGTTGATACTGCCTCTGGAAACTACAGTCGTGGCTGGCCCCTTGGGTGGGTATAGCTACTTGGTGTGGTACATGGGAAACAGCAATCAGGCTGGCTAGGAAGCAGTTTTTTTCCAGGCAGGTAGCAGAGTGGTGGTGGTGGTTAGCCTGACCACTTTCCCAGTCACTTCCCTAAACAGCTGTACAGATGTAGGTGTCAGCAGGAGCAGAGTGGGGAGAAAAAAATGCAGGAAGAGGCATGACTGCTTTTTTTGGGTGACAGTGATAGCCATTAATGGTAGAAAAGTCAGCCAACCCTCATGAGTGGGGCAGCTTAAGGGCCATTGTTTCTCAGGTTTAAAGATGATAACAGGCAGGTGGTCCCCAGTGCTTCTGAGTAATAATTCTGCCAGGACTAACTTGAAGTAAGTGATGCCACGTATTAAATAGTTAGAAACTTTTCTTGCAGCACTCAGGTTCTCCTCTCATGCTGACCATTCTCAGCTGGGCCATAGCTTGAGAGGAGATAACCTTGCATATTAAACATGCTTCAGCAACTTCAATTTATTTAGAGCCAGATGCTGCCAAAATGTCGTTTCTGTCAATGATATTAGCATAGGTATTGGAATACTGTATGAAATTTCTTTTTAATCTGCCACTGAAAGCCAATAGCTGAATGCTACTATAGATCACAGTCAGCGGAACCTAAAATTATTCCATGAGTCTAACTTTTCCGCATTGAGTAAAAACTTCTAGAAAGTACAGATCTTTACCTTGGCTTACTTGAGTGGTTTTTGATTGAACTTGCAAATTTTGACCATGTCATGTAATAGAGATTCATGTTTTCCTGCCATAATGGAAGATTTTGAACCCATTTGTCTTCCTCCTTTTTTGCACATGCCTTCCTCCCCAGTATTCTTCTTTCCCCAGCATCCTCATGTCACTTTCTGTAAGTTGTTCTTTTGTTCATGTTTGGTAGTTTTAGCTTAATCAGTTATAGAAGGTACTCTACAAATATTTAAACTTTGTTACTCTACTGAGCGAGATGTGGGGCTGAGGAAGTGCTTTGGGAGTACAGATAGGGGAGAGCACCTGAGCTAGGTTTGGTGATGTAGATCCTTCTGATGAAAGTTGCTGTACCTCAGCTGAGGTGTGAAATCCAGCTTGTGGATGTATCCCTAGCCTGTTGCAGTGCAAATAAAACTATGGGTACCTGAGTAAGCTTACTTCATTTTGCATCACTGTAGATTAGAAGTGCAGCTGCAGTCAGTTGTACCTCAGCTGAAATGTTAGAACTTCTTATGCCACTCTGATGTGTACTTGCGTTTGTCAGGCTGCATGTTGTCCTAGAAATGCTCCTTAGAAATGAGTATATGAAAAACACCTTTTAAATTAGCTTTGGGAAAAGTCCTCAATGACACAGGTTGTGTGGTGAAACTGATTGCCCTAAGGCAGGGGGTGGGGGTGGGGGTGGGAGGAAGTACACATCCACGGAATTGTGAGGAAAACTGCAGGCTTGCTCAGCACCACTGCAGCTCACAAATACATCTCTATCCAAGCAATGAAATGCACTGTTTGTGTGTGACAGTTGCATTGTACAGAATTGCCCTTCAGCTGTATGTGTTAGTTCTGGGTTTAGCTGTCATTCTTTAAAGGAACAGCATACAAGAGAACAACAAATCACTTTATTTTCCATACATACTGTTAAGTCTTTTCCTTCTAAGTAACCGCTTTTCTACTGCAGTCATTAATATGTCAGTCCCATTGCTGTTACCTGTAAGTTATCCTTCTTTTGACTTGTCAGTTTGCAGCAGCTTTTCTCTAATTATGCATGCAAATAAATTTGGATGCCCTACCTCAGATAATACTGGTTATCTGCATAAGGACGTTTGCTTTCTGTTTTTTCCCTTATAGTTTACATGCTATCCGTTTTGCTCAACTGATGAGGAATGCAGGGAAGGGAGGGAAAGCAGTAGTACATCACTAAGTAGAACAAGACTTGACAAGTTGCATATTAATAGAGAATAGTACTATTCAACCACAAGGACCTGTTCCAGAGAGAAACCTGTACAAGTTTTTGTGAATCTTTCCGGGAGCACTGCTGGTTGAACTGTTGCTTTTCACTCTGAACCTGCAGATTGTATATTGTGCCTCTGCTTTTTGTACTAGTAATTAGAATAGTCTCTATTGTGAATAGATTCATTATTTTAAATACTGTAAATGCAAATTTTCTGTCTGTTTTGGAAGGTCTTATGGCACTCCTATGTCTGTGCTTGAGACCATAGTTTGATTAACAGTCAAAATAAGGAGCTCCTCACCTTTTTTTTGTGATAGTGTCTCAATTTATGAAGACAAAACAGTGCTCTAAATCAACAAAGCTTATCCAGCTGCAAAGTACCTTATTTTATCACTGTGAAAGAGGTATCATTCGCTCACCAGGTTTGGGTTTTTTTGTGTTTGTTAGGAAGTTATATATTGCTCACATCATGGCCATGAAATTATTTATTATAATAATTAAAGAATAACAGGTGGTGACAGAAGGACCTACTGAAGTTGGTACAAGCAGCATGGCCACCAAGTAAGTGTGGGCTCAAACATCACCATCCGCAAAAGATACAGTCAGCCTTGGGAGCTGAAAAAAAAAAGAGAGAACATCTACATTAATGCATAGGGCAGATCTGGAGAAATATATAGGTAAAGCAAAATGCTTTGTCTCAAGAACCTGATGTCTGCATTGTATATGCTTTGGCATTTAGTTTTTACTGTGGACTAGCCCTGGTCTAGTCCTGAGAGTGTGATGCTCAGTTACTGCTGGAGCACACTCAGCATGATTCTGGAGATCTCCCAGGTGATTTAGTCAGAGCAGAATTCAGCCCATGCACTCTGAGATGCTGAGCCATAATGTGGAGCAAAGTGTGGACTATGAAAGAATTCACTTTATAAGTGTGCTGCATGTGCAAAGTAAAACCTCAGTGTAGATGCACTCCAAAAGACTTACTTGTCCATAGAGACAAGAGCATGTGGTCAAAGAATTAATGATGGCCTTCTGAGTCCTGTCATTGTATTACAACTTCTAGGCAAGCTTCCTTCTGAATTCCCTTTATTACTGAGAGAAACCTTAAGGTAGAATTGGAGGATGGCTTAATAATTACCAGGCTCTAGCTGTATAAATTGTATATGCATTGAATTATGCTTCTGCCAGTGTGAGTTCAGCAGTTAGTACCTGTGACACCACTGATAAGTTTAATTGGTGTATTGATAGTAAGAAGCATGTAATGGCATAAAGCACTGGGACTTTCATTACAGTTTTGGCAAAACCAAGCTGAAAGGAAAAGCAGCACAGATGGCTGAAAATAGTAGTAAAATGTTCCATTTCACGTCTGCAGAAATCATTAGACAGCGGTTAAAGAGGTGTTATTAATGCGTCAGATTCACTTGGGGAGTTGTATTTCTGTAATGTTCACTAAAACAATGATACTTCTATTTTTGTTTTTTTAAGTGGAGCCTTTGCCAAGTGCAGACATGTTTCTCTGCAGCCATGAAATGGATTTATCAACTGTAAAGAAGATACAGATTCTCTCAGTGACTTCTGTTTTATTCCTGCCAGCTCAGCACCGTAAGCAAGCAGGAGCATGACTGTAATCTTCTGTCCACCATTGCCACAATTAGGTCTTATCAGTCATAAGTAGCATGTTGATCTCATGTTGACAGTAAACGTAGATGACAGTTTTCATGTAGTAAATCATGTAAAAAAAGATCAGACGTTACTTACTTACCATGACATGTAACACACAACCAGCTTAAGTGCAACATTTCATAGTAAGTGAACCTTTGAAACTTTTTGCAAGACTTAGGAGGATTCTGAACAAGACTGGTTTATAGCACAGTACATATGATTAGCCAATATTTCGTCATGGGTGCTGAATGCTTCTTACGTCACTGCAAGAAACAAAGCAAAATCTGTCAGCTTTTTTGGCTGCCAAGTTAAAAAGCATGGCTTTATCACAGTGTGTGACAAAGTTGCACAGCACTGATCGGCTCTGTAATCACATCTTCTCTGGAATGCTAACAAAGTCCTTTACAAGCATTACTGGAATAATACAGGGTCATTTATTGATCTTTAGTCTCCATGAAGAACCACAGTCTTATTGATTCATCTACCATTTACAAGCCTCTATCTTGCTCTTAAAACCCCTTTTTAGTGGTACAGTTTGGTAGTTTCTGTTTGGTTTATTGGTATTTCCTTGTTCTTCAGTGGCAGAGAGGTAAACAGATGTGAATAAGTAAGCTTATAAATCTGAAAATTTCCATGTGAATTCAGTCTCTCCAATTAAATTTATTTTCTGGATACATGGATACTTCTGAGCTTGCTCCAGGAAGACAGTTTGTCTTGAGCTGAAGCAGCCTCTGTGTTTCTAAGATAGAACGGTTTGAATTATCCTTTTTAAAAATCTTCTATCTCTCATATTTAATCAAGAAATCATACAACCAAATTAAAAAATTATCCTATACACAAAATTTGATCCCACCTAAAGCACATGGAAATTCTGCTAATGGATTCAGCAAGAACAGGATTTAACTCCTGCCTTTTCCCCCACTAAGTCTATAGAACAAGACTCTTCCTGAAAAGTACATCCTTTATAATAACAAATATACAGATCCATGAATTCGGGGTTTAGTAGGGCTAAACGACCCTTGTTAACTGTTCTTATTTGGCCTGTAAAATGTCTTTGTCTCCCCACTTGCTTTTCCTGCTAAGCTGTACCACTGTTATTTTTGCCCATGATGAGCGTGCTGGAAGCTTGGCTGTGCAGCCACAGCTCCATTTATATATTATATCTGGCAGGTTTCAGTGCCAGTGGCTGTGTGATGAGACCTTGGTAACTAGAAATAAACTGAGCTAATGCTGTGCCTTGTACCTCCTAGGACAGAAATACTGTGGTTTTCCTCAGTTTGGATGAATGCATTGTGTGTTTCTTCTTTTATAAAGAGCTTGCTAGGAGAAAAAAATATAAGAGCTCTTGGAAAGATTTGTGTGTTAGTGCCTCTGTATTGGCCTTGAGTGAAATACATGCTGAGTTTCAGTCAAAGGCTTACTTGTATTTGGTGTGAATTTAAATCTGTTTCTAATGGATGCAGATGTGAGTAGGCAGTTTTCTGAGTAATCTCAGGAGTTTGAGAATAATGTTTGTGGTAGTAAAGACAGACTGAAGCTGAAACACAGGTTTTGAATTTTTACATGCCTCCAAAGGACTCTTGCATGTTGATTCTTATGAATTTTAAATAAGAAATGTGTTGAGAAATGAGCATCTAAATTTCAAAGTGATTGTACCTGAAAAGCTCTGCCATCTCTTTGACTTACTCTCATTTATCTCAGTAAGTGGCTGTGGTAATATCTAATATTTTTAGATACTCTGGAAAGCATCATCGCAAGTTCTGCCTGGATGCCTTACACACACACACTTTGGAAAGCATCAGTATCACTGTTGAGAAATGCACTTTCTTGTGTTTTACATTCACTCATTTTTCAGAAATGTCTGTGTTCATCCTCTGGTGCGAAGGAATTTTTTACTACAGTTATGTTGCCCTTGCAAAAAATATATGCACTTACTCAAATCATCTTGGGGGATTAGATTCCTATTTCCTAACTAGCACAAGCTTCAAACAAACCTTAGCTTTTTTCCCCCATAGTTAAAATAACTGTGTTGCGTTTGCAGATCAGTGGGTTTAAATCTTTTTGAAGAGCAGACCTATGCTAGATGCTTCAATATTTTGTTCAAGTTGCTGCCTTTTGTGCAGTACTGAAGCTGATGCTTTACAGGTACGCACTGGCAATCAGTAACTGCAATGTTGTCATTTTAGGAGTGTCAAAATCTAGCAGATTCTGTGCATCATTGTCCAGCAACTCTTTTTAATTTTTCTGGATAAGGGATTTACATTGTAAGTGAAGAGCTTAAAAATGGCACTTGCAGTTTTTATATTGATTCACTTGTCAATTTGCCAAACAGCTTCTTCTCCACTACGCTCTCCTCAGTATCTGCTTTTCAGTATTCACAAGTGAAAGTTTTATACATTGGCCTGCTCGTAAATAAATAGTTTATCCTTTCATTTCACTAGCAGTGTCTACATTTTCTAGGTAGTCAAAGCAAGAGAAAACACATTGTGCAGCCAGTTCCCACTGGAAACAATCTAGTCTAAGCAATAAACTTTTGGAGGAGCAGGGTTGGAGAGCCCATCCTTTTGAACTCCATAGCACTTGCAAGCGGTTCAGGCACAACTCATGACATGCAACCAGCAGCACATTTTATCAAAACCAGGGATGCTGGGTAGGCCAATAAACCCCCAGGACTTGGAAAGCTTGTTCAGGGATGGAGTTGAATCCCAGCTCTGTTCAGCCTAATATACAGTGTGCGCATTTACTAGCTCCTTAGCTGCGGAGTCTTGTAGGACTGAGCACGTTAGCTACCACACCTGTAAAAAATGCCCAACTTTCTGAAGCTGCTTGGATTCTAGCAAACTGAGTATCATAGCTGGAGACACATGTAAACAAAAATATGAGCAGTCAGTGATAGGTGATAACATCCTACTTTCAGGTAATCTGTGATTCTCTGTACTTCTTCCAGTAACATGTTTTTCATTTGTTCTATACATATTCTTCTAACTTTTTACAGTTCACAAGTTGATATTCACACAGTTAAGGGGGAAATTGCCAGTGGATACTTCCAAAATATTTAAAATGACATAGAAATGGTAAACAAAAAACAGCCAACCTATTTCTTTCCCCCTTCACCCCAGAAAACCATCACATTGCCCAGAGACAATATCACAATTCCCATAGTATTGTTCTTTGTCTTTGGGACCTTCTGCATGTCAATTCATAATCTTCTGTTACAATTTAGTAAGTTCAAATACTCTGTCAGTACATTTTTCTACTCCCAGTGTTCTAGTTTCATCTTCCTAAATATCTTCTGCTAGCTTGTGACTGTGAATATTCCAATACTCATCTCATCAATTCCCAACTGCTATTCGGTTTCTAATTTCTGCTGTGAACCCAAACATGTACAAGCTATTTCTGTGGTTTTTTACAGAAGTTTAAAGAAATTGGCAAGTAGGAAAGTACAATAATGAATTCCCTTTTCCTCCAAGACTGTTTCAGTCCAAAGGGCAGTAAAAAACACTATGAAAAGCATAGTTATTTTTATGGTTGTACAGGATTTATAATCTGATAGTTGGATGTCATTATAAAAGGTGAAAAACAAAGCAGGAAATGGGCATGGGTGGGGATTGGTCTCGTGGTTAGGGGGTTTGGAGTTTTATGGAAAAGCTTGTCAAACTAGGAGATGACCCCAAACTCCAGTGGATCATTTTTAAAAATGTGAAGTACTTGATCTTTCTGTCTTCAGCATTTCTCTTTTCAAGTATTAAGATGACGGTGACTATGATCTTGTCCTTTCTTTCTTTCATTCTTTCTTTTTTTTTCCCACTTTTTGTAATTCATGGTCAGAAATGTCAAGTGTTCAAAAACTGGTCTGTCTATGTGCATTTCTTGTGTGAACCTTTCGAGGACAAGAATGAAATTCTCAGCACTTTTGCTGAGGTGGGTTTCCAGTGAGAATGTGGATCAGAACCCAGCAAATAATAATCCACATAAACAAGCTTTCTGTCTTTGTAAGAACCAGGCTTTAACCATGAAGACAGTAATAGCCATTTTTCTATAAATTTTGAGTGCTGTACAAAGACTTGGCACCAAAAAGCCTAGAAACTGGCCTCCAAAAGGCAGGCATGTTGTATGCTGTCTTCCATTGTTAATGATAATAAATGCTGCCTCTGGGTTCATCTGTGGTAGAAATCATAGAATCATAGAATAGTCAGGGGTGGAAAGGACCGGAAGATCACCTACTTCCAACCCCCCTGCCATGAGCAGGGACACCACACACTAAACTGTCACCCAAGGCTCTGTCCAGCCTGGCCTTGAACACCGCCAGGGTTGGAGCATTCACAACTTCCTTGGGCAACCTATTCCAGTGCCTCACCACCCTCACTGTGAAGAACTTCTTCCATATCTAACCTAAAGTTCCCCTGTTTAAGTTTAAACCCATTACCCCTTGTCCTACCACTAGAAATCCTCTTATTTCATCTGGGGAAAGAATTTTAGCAGTACTATGGGTAATGGTTTTAATCTAAAAGAGGGGAGATTCAGGCTGGATGTGAGGAAAAAATTCGTTACAATGAGGGTGCTAAAGCACTGGCACAGGTTGCCCAGAGAGGGGATAGATGCACCAACCCTGGAGGCATTCAAGGCCAGACTGGATGTGGTTCTGAGCAACTTGATCTAGTTGAAGATGCCCCTGCTCATTGCAGAGGGGTTGGACTAGACGACCTTTAAAGGTCCCTTCCAACCCAAACCGTTCTGTGATTCTATGATCTGTGCTTCTCAAGAATGGGTGAAATTCATTGTCAGCAAACTAAGGCAACAGCAGCTATTATGAATTCAGTTCATTTCAGAAAGGTATTTATTTCTTAAATAAATACCATTGAACATTGCATTCAGCCATGTTGGGAAACCAGTGTTAATCCTTTGTTGGTATTATATAAGCTGTCCCTTGTAAGACCACATAACAGATACTCTTCCACACCAACATTTCTAATATTTAGAGGCTACAGTGGCAGCTAAACATATATCCTGCACAATGTTAGGTATATCAGAGAGAAAAGTATAGAGAGAAAGGTAACTAATGTCCTAGTATGCCCTTTATTTTCTCGTAAGAAAATAATGCTGCTAAATCTTGCTGCAAATTCTACTGTAGAGCAGTGGAACACAGTACAGCGTGCATCCAAACAAGCTCAAAAGGAACCATGCTAATTTTAGTCAGTGGTGGCTCAGAAAGTCAAATCTTAGCAATAATGTATAGAAGAGCACCCACTCACCACCGCCTCTTTTTCTCCCATATGAAAAGCTGTTTTAGATGAGGTTCTGTTACACTATTTAATACATGGAGTTCACAGTTTGAATATGTACAGAATTAGTTTGTTTTCGTGGATCACAAATGTTTTTAATAAATATTCCAGGCTTGATAGTGCTGGAGTGTGTTTTTACCATACACTTTATGTTGGGGAGTTGCCTAGCAAGGTCAATGAAATGAAAATATTTGCTCTGGCATTCAGGCAAGTTCTAAAAGAGCTTAGGCAATATTTCTGCTGCAGAAAATGTCCATTTAGACCTGCTCAATTTCTGCTCTAACTTGTCAATTTAATTTTTCTAAAATAAAATACAGAAAAGTCCTTTGATTGTTCCTTGCTTCTCCTTCCATGCTGAATTAGAATTCTTTTATGAGATATATTGCATGGTTCTTGTGGTTTGTTGTGTATTTGGGGTATTTTTATTTATTTCAAGGCCACTTTATGCTTACCCAGAAAATACAGCAGGAAAATAACCTAGAGAATTTGAGTTGTATGTTGTCGCCTATTAAATGTAACCTTGTTTAAGTTATGAGAAGTAGATTGGTGATTCTGTTTTTCCTCTTAGTTTATGTGAGCAGAGAAGAACCTGCCCACAAAAACAGGTATTTGTATTTTCTTCAGTCATGGTTTCATGGCTGTCAAGGAAGGTCAGTAAGGTGAGGGGACCTAATGCAGCCAGAACCCTTGCATTTCCTTTACAAAGGTTAAAATATGACTGTGTTCAATATTACATTATTCTTAATATTGTTGGCATGAAATGTTATAGGTATATATTATAGGTATATAGTATGGTATAGGGTGAATTTTGTTTAGTTTTATGTAATAAAGTGCTTCTAGATTTGAGGATACCGACATTTGTCATGCATTTGATACACAATATAAAAGTTGGAAGTTACATATTAGGTTATGCTTTGCTGAAGAGAGATTCATTCATCATTTGTTGCATGGAGGCAGGGGTGTGTGGACGTGTTCCCAGTCATGAACCAGTTGTAAAAACTAAGGTACTTTATCAGGAAGAGGGGACATGGTCCAAGGCTTGGAAGCCTGTCTGCTGTCTTGTAAGGAGTGGAAAAGGTGTGTTGAAGGAGGAAGAGAGAGATATCTTTGATGTAACGTACCTCACTGTAGATACATTAATTGTGGATTTTCTTTTATTTCCACACCTGTGTCTTTAATAAATATTTGCATGTTGCCAGTTCTGAATTTTATGAATGAATAATTGTCCACTTTATTGTAATTTGGGTTGATGCTGCATAACAGTGAAGCATGAATTTAACATGTAGACCAGGAGCATGTTATACTTCATACGTCTCTGTCCTCCAGCGTTATTTTTCACAATACCCAAAGATCAGCTGTTTGAGCCATGCAGTGATTTGACACTACAAGAACTGGCTGAGGCAGCAGAGGTTTCTTCTGATGGCTGTTGGTTGCATTCCTGAGGTGGATTCAGGTATACACTTGAACACCAAAGATGGTGGGAAATGTAACACTATAAAAGTGCATTCACTGGGGTTTTTTTTGTCTCTCTCAACCTGAAAGACTGCTTTAAGGTTGTATCAGTACATTATAACTGAGAGAAATAGATTTTGGGGTTTGTGACAAATAATGGCAGTAGTTCCACTTGGCTCTACCTTGTGTTTTTGAACCGTCAGTCTCATGCCTAAGCAATTGAGCTTGCAAGAAAATCTTACTTGTCATTAGATACCTACCTACTTGCCTGGGATAATACCATATGGAACAATGCATGCTTTGAGAAGCCAGAGATCTCTAACAACAAATGCAGTCATTTCCCCTTTTCCCGTCCACAATGTATCATCCCTTACTAGCTGCAGTTTGGAGAAATCGGTGAGGTATGTAATCTCCTCATACATGCCCAGCCTCTACCATTATGCATCCACAGCCTCTCATCTTCTACAGGAACTAGACTTTTTCAGAATTTGGGAAGTCTTAGCTACTAGTGTAGGCATGTAACTCAGCAGCTGTGCTTCAAGTCTTGAGACAAATCTGGAGGTGCTAGTTTTGTATTGAATGTTTTAACTTCTTTCGTTATGAGGAGATCTGAGAGGACTGTGTGCCTGGAAGGTTCATGTCTAAGCTGTTCCCTTCCTGCAGATACCACCAGTCATTTTTATATGGCGTTTGTTTTTGCAATGCCTTTATAGTCATGTTATTGCAGTCATGGTACTACAAGAGAACAATTTTTAATTGCTTAGCAGATGCAAGAAAATACAGTTTAGGAAGCTTATTTCTGGCATTATTAGAAGTCTCCTTAAAAGGTCTCCTAAGTATACCCATCTTCTTACAGTGCTTGGTAACAGGACAATTACAATGAAGTAGTGACCTGACCAGGTCACTGTCTTTGATTGTTCAGTTGTAAATCACAGTCCGTATTTGAAATGATCAGCTTCTGAGTTGTTCTCTTGCTGTCTTTGGATCAGGAACTTACAGCAACAGAAAAATCTGTAAGGACAAAAGCTATGATTAGTAATGAAAATTTTACACAAATAGTAACATTTCACCTTCATTTGTGCACTTCTTGAGTCCTCTGATTCACTTCTCTTGAATTTTTATCAGTTTACCCTCTGTATCCTGACTCAGAGACAGCAGCAGTGATCTGATCAGCAGGCACTAAAAGTAGCCTGTGAGTGCTGACGACATTCTTGTCAATTTCAAGTGGACCTGGCAGCTGAAAAATCATTTTTTGTTTACATTCAAATACTCAAGCTTTCTACCAGAAAGTTTAACCAGGTAGAGGTTAAAAAAAGTTGGTGTTACTACATTACATTGCAGCAAGCTTGTGAAATTTAACTGGTCCACTTGGCAAAATGTTTTGAATTACCTATGATGAAATGTGCTTTCACAGAACAGAACATATTTTTTCCAAGTCACTGATTTAAGAAAAAATTTTGCAGTGCTGAAAACACTCCACAATGTTTCGTACAAACCAGTAAAGAAGTGAGAATTTTAAGATGTAATCAGTAACCAGTCCATTTCAGTTTTTACAGTGTCACTGACTATGACCTAAAGACTTTCTCTAAAGGAATCTATTTACCTAATTATTTTAAAGTAGGTAATATTTTATTTCTGATTGCATTATTTGCTGCGTTATTAGTTAAGTCCATGCATCTACCTGTCCGGTGTATTAGTTTCTTGCTAAATTCTACTAATTAAGGAACATAAGTCAAGGGTTTTATGATGAATAGCTAAAGATCAGTACAAGCAGCGTGCTGCATCCATTCAGATAACACATTCAGGGGCTTTTTTAGCAACCTTAAAGACTTCATTGCCAGGTCCTAGATGAGCTTTGAAGGTACCATTCACATACACAAGCAAGTTCCGATAGTTGTGGTTTTCATCATTAATCTTCTCAATAAAGTTAATGAAAGGAAAACAAAAACATACAGGATTGTTTTAAAGCTAAACAATCTGAAGGAAAACTTTGGAAGAGCTTGTTGAAAGCTTGACATGCTACAACTTTGCTCACTTGGAACCCAGACTAGCCACCATCTGTAGGAAGTTCATGGGGTGACTAGGTGCATACCTAGTCTAGCCTAGAGACAGCACACAGAAACTGCCAACACCAGCTGCCCTCTGGCTGCCATTCTCACAGTTGCCTGTTGCTAACAGCAGGCAGAGACTCAGCGTGTATCAGCTCTTGGCCGATGCTGACAGTCCATACAACTCTTCATTAAATGGCTTTTAGGGCAGGTCTGCTCAGGGTTGTACTTATACTGACAATCCTTCCCAGTCTACCTTTTGCACTGGGACTTAGTGCAGCATTCTAACAGGTGGAACTGAAGGGGCATGAGCAGCCTTAGACCATCTCATGTACATAAGCAGTCATAGACGGGTTTTGATACCTTCTGTAGCCTGCCCTGCTAGCTGTTTTTGGCTCTGTTTGTGATGCATTTTTCTGGGGAAGCAAAGGAATCAAGATCTAGAGTCTTGGTTCGTGCAAGTAGAAAGAAAATGTGCCAGTGTATGCTCTGCCTGAGCATACCATTTTAGAGTGCTGGCTGTGTTGTATTATGTATATGACACTTAATACGTTATGGACATTTCAACACACCTGCAGATAACCCTTAGCCTGAAGGCTGCTGCTTTCCAGCAGCACAGAGGGAGCAAGCTCCGTCACCCAACGCTCAGAACCAGCTGCTAACACTGGTGCCAAAAAATTCTTAACAAAGAAAAGTGAAGGGGGAATAAAAAAAAAAAAATAGTTCCCAAGCTGACCACAGACTGGTTTGGGTTGGAAGGGGCCTTAAAGATCATGTAGTTCCAACCCACCTGCCACAGGCAGAGACACCTTGCACTAGCCCAGGTTGCTCAAGGCCCCATCCAGCCTGGCCTTGAACACTGCCAGGAATGGGGCAGCCACAGCTTCTGTGGGCAACCCCTGCCAGTGGCTCACCACCCCCATAGAATTTTTTCCTAAGATCTAATCTAAATCTCCCCTCTGTCAGCCTGAAGCCATTCCCCCTTGTCCTGTCACTACATGGCCTTGTCAAAAGTCACTCGCCAGGTTTCTCCTGGGGCCCCTTTAGGTACTGGAAGGCTGCTAAAAGGTCTCCCCAGAGCCTTCACCTCTCCATGCTGAACAAGCCCAACTTCCTCAGCCTGTCTTCATAGGAGAAGTACTCCAGCTCTCTGATAATCTTCATGGTCCTCAATGTTTAGACAAACATAATTTGTTAAATGGGCTGCACCTTAGTACGTCCTGCTTCCTTTCACACCTCAGATCCCCGAGAATTAAGGTACTTGCTTAGATGCTGAAATAGGAACTAAAGCCTCTTTTACACACACGTTTCTGGCAATGCTGATGCCACTGCTTGCTGTTGTCCTGTTGATCTTTTTTGTTGTTGCTGTAATACAGGCTGTTGGTTTTTAATCTCTTCAACAGCTGACATAGAGTTTTACCATTTAATTATTCTGCCGCTGTCCTTGCAAACCTCAGTGTTTCCATAAGGCAGCAACTGTCAAATATTAGCCGGGATTTAGGTATTTGCTTTAGTTCTTTACATAAGGACTTACTTAGAGCTAAGACATGCTTTTTATCTCTCCTGGAAGATACTTTCCAGGAAGAATGATGAAAATGTGTTCTTTTCACTTAAAAAGTGTTTACTCCCCCTTTTCTGGGTGCTGACCTAGCAATGTAGGTTGGTCCTTTAAAGAAATGTAGAAGAGTGGGGCTGTTTGGGGGGTATCTTTTTTTACTAGCATATATGAAGTAACAAGAGTCTTCCACTAGATGATCATTCTGGACATTTAATGAGTATTTAATCTTATTATATTAAAAGGCAACTAACGTTTCAAATAGACTTGTGCAAATACAGAATTCAGAAGTAAAGGATCTGCAGTGAATAGTTCCTGCTTTATCTTTGGAATTACTGGCAATACTGTGGCTGCTTTAAAACAGAAGGTAACATTGACACACGCTTGTCTTTTCAGACTTCAGAGTCTATCAGTTAGAGTTAATGTTATGAAGAGTGGAGTTGTTCTTGCTATTTTAAATATCTGTCCATTGACTGTAACCATGCTATGGTTTCTAAGGCTGAAAAGATGCTCAGAATTTCTTATTCATATAAAAGAGAAAGTTTATTTTTATGAGCCAGAAATCTGAAAGAAAAAAAAAAAAAGACAAAACATTGATAGGATTTTTTTTTGCATGCTGGATGAAAAAGCACTAACTTTCTGTCATTCTTTTTAACAACTGAATTTGGACCAGGTGGCTTTTCTCCTTGATAGGAAAAGCTTGTCAGCGAGACCTTTGGCACCATTTGCTTTGTGCTGTGACTCTATTATACTTCAGGGAGAATATTCTGAATCAGACAGTACACTGTGGCAGCAGTACAGTTGCATCTTCTCAAAGAGCACTTGGTGACTTGCTTGGCAAGGCAAGGCAGCACTCCATACATGATAGCTTCAGTGGGATTCAAACTAAAATTATTTAAAATGTTATCTACTGCAACTCAATTTAGATGCAGGAGGACATTTTCCCTTTGTTACAATTTTGTTACTATATCAGTTTATTTTTTTATTATTCAGGACTAGGTTTATTGGCTCGTATTTCTTAAGCTTGTAGGACTGAACATTGTAAAATCAATATTTCTGCTAATTAAGGTGGTTTTGGGGAGTGGATAATCAAACAGTATAGTAAATCATTAAAAACTTACATGCTAATATTGACTAGCATTATTGGCGCAAAGAGACCAAATCTCTATGTCAGGGACTTCTTTCCTTCTTATATCTTTACAGCAGCAGCAAAACACGTTTACTAAAAATTTATATGCTCAACATTTAACAGTGTAGAGTTGGTATTTTATAAATATAAAAGCAAATGCAGTGTGTTAAAATTCTGGGCACTCATATGTAGCCTTTTCTTTCCCATCATTTGACTTAGCATTAAATGGTATCTGACTTCAAGGAGTCTTACTGTGTTTTGAAATAGAGGGAAAGCTCTTTCCTCTTAGGAAAATCATATTCACTTCTAATTTATTGCCAATTTTTGACAGTATCTTTTTACCTTCCAAAAGATGGTTTCTTCTTGTCTGACGTTTCCCTTCCCCTAGTACCCTTACCAGGAAACTAGGGACTGCAGGCAGGAGATTGGATTTTGTTAGACACCATCATTTCATTCTATGCATTTGACTGACTTCTGCCTTAGAAACCCATACTCAAGAGCCTAGGGTCTGCTGTCAGATCTAGAGCGTCATGACTTTGCTTTCCTCCTGGACCAGATTCTTGCATGAACGAACTGTTCAAGATCCTTGATGTAAGAGTGATACTTCTTTGGCAGGGTTAATTCAGGGCTGTATCATGTGCAGGGGCTACACCTCGTTTATGTAAGGAAAGTAGAGTAAGACAAAGACTGAAACTGCATTCATTCACTTTTCAGGTATAAAAACGTCAAGTAGAAAGTCATTAATCTAACATGGGTCGAGCCATCTGCTCAGACTGTTTTGCTCTGTGCTTTTTTAATTAGACTATGACTTAAGGAGTTGTTCTGTAGTACTTTGTAGCCTTCGTAATGAAAGGAAACTTGACATCAATATAGAACTAGGGCATCAGAGTTCGGCTGGGTGGTGAGAAGGGGGGACCTAGGGAGAAATTAAGTCAAATATCATCTGAGCCACAGAAAATCATAGAATAAGTATGATAAATTTGTTCTCGCTGTATTTCCTGAGAAGGTTTCTCTCTAAAATGGTTAATACATTATTATTGCCTGATCAGAAGTTCAAGGAAAAGCTTTTTTTGATGGAAGCACAGTATTTATCATTCTTGTTTCTAAGATTGACTTCCTCAGTTTGCATAGGAAGTTCTGTAACACTTGCATATTGACTCAGGCCGGCTGGAGTAATTAGAGCAAGTTTTAGTCCATCTCTTAGAATATCCTTCAACAATTCAACATTTTCCTCTGTGACTGGAAGCAATTGAATTTGTGTCCCTTAACATCAGGTGGGACAAAGTAGCACAGTGAGATACAAGCTCTTGTGAGGGGTGCTTCCAATTTATATATGTTAGAGGGTTTGTATCTAAATTAGAGAGAGATGGGCAGGTGCTTGCCACCCTGTGGGACAAGCTACAGTGTGACTGCAGGAAAGGAGCAACCTCAGTTTATGACCATTACATTGTATGGCTTTTACCCTTCATTCAGCAGAAGGTAGTTTTAGCTGGGACTGGAAATGAGGGCCAGTAATGAAAGGCAGGTGATGAGGTACCTAGCCACTGCATGGGGAGGAACTCCTGGGGGGCGGCAGTGACTCTGAACTTCAAAAAGACAGATTGTTGACACGTGAATTTAGGAAATCTGCTTTTCTGTGTTGTTGGGTATCATGGCTTGATTATTGTGGTTCTCTCATCACTTAAAAGAGCGAGTGTAAGCTTACCCTGTAGTTGAAACATTGACAACTCCCCTCTCCTGAATTGATTCACTGTTGGCTAAACAGAGAGACTTGCACTTAAGCTGTAGCCTTTCTCCTAGAGAAGCCATTAATTTGTTTTTTCTTCTGTAGCTGGTTGCCAGGTATCAATAGGAACTTAAGAGTATTTAGTATCTTTACTCTGTTGTAAAAGTGAGTTGGCAGATTCAGAAGTTACTACCAGCACAAATGCAGACAATAATAACCATAAAAGCCTACTAGGCTTAAGAAAATGATTTAAATGTAATTTGAAGAATTTTCCTTTAATTATGTAGTTAAGGAATAAGGGTATGGAAGGAAGTTTAGAAAATTTTAACTTACTAGTTAAATTTGATTTGCATGCTTGCCGTTTAAAGAAATTCCTAATTGGCTAACTCTACTTCTTTGTATTTTTCCTTGGTGGTATATTTTAATGTAACTGTTGATTGGATTGTGAGCTTGGAACAAAGTTAGAAATCTTAATCTATAAATGCTGATATGTACAGAAGATCCTGTGAACCACTTTGTGAGATTTTCTTAATTATTTTTTTTAAGAAACATAATTCTTGCACAGTTGAGAGCTTTCTCTTTCATTTGTGGGCAGTAGATATTACTGTACCTTACATATATTTGTTCTAGGCAGTGTCAGAGTGACAGGAAAAAGTTGTCAAACTGCTCTCAGAAATGGCAAGAAGTTGTCAACCCTGGAATTGTACAGCAAATCAGCAAATGTAGTGTCTTGAGAATAATGCATTTTCTGTCGGTCTGCTTTTTTAGTGAAAGTGCATAGAAAGCCCCAGTGATTAGGACTGTGAAGTATTGTCACATAATTAACTCTTTAATTCACCCAGGGGATTTTATCAGTCTGGTTTAAATCTGCCCACATGACTGGTGTAAAGAACATCAGGTCAGGTGGGCAGAAAAGTCTAGAGAAGTTGGCCATCTGTTTCTCCTTCTGGACAGATGTTGTCAGTGGGGAGCCTCCAATCTGAGGGAGTTGTAAGACTGAGCTCCCCACCTGGTCCAGATGCTCTACGGTTGTAGGTGGGTACAGTTTAAGAAGCTGCTCTTTCACAAATACTTACCAGTCTTGTAAGCAGTGGAATAACAGGGGAAAACTTCAGACTGTGTTAGTTTGAAGTCTGCTACAAATCTTCCTTGTGTCTGTGCAAGGACAGGTACTTTTTTACTGACTATAATATTGGTCTGGAAAAGCAATGAAAGCCTGTAGCACAACCACAGTTGTCACCATTTTTTAGTATCTGAGAAAATCCCTTTCGAGTGGTGCTGGCTTAAACAAGGGCCACAGCTTTAGTAAATCAGCACCAAGCCCATTTAACGAAATCCAAAAGAATTTATACCAGTTGTTTACAATGTGGCTTTTGAAACAATAGTCATCTTCAGAAAAACTTCTTTTGGGGGTTAGCTGTAATTGCCTTTCAGTGAAACAAACAAATACTACATACAGCATGATTTGTTCAACGGCTGGCCACTAAACCAGGAATCACTGAATGGGTTAGGAAAACACCACCTAGTGTGATCAGAGTCCAAATACTTTTGCATGTGGTCCAAGTCTGATTCTGTTGAAGCACTCACTGCGTGAGAAGAATCGACATGTACAAGTGTGCCAAAGGACAAAAAATTCAAGCAGTTGAATGTAAGAGGAAATCAAATTCAAAAGGACAAAAAATGTAAGCATTTGAATTTAGGAGGAAATCATATTCTGTGGATTCCGTTGCGAGGGCAAAGCAGCCAAATCTTGCCACAAGAAGTGTCTTGTCTTGTATGATCAGGCTGCTTTCCTCATCAAGCACCTTCATGATAGCAGAGGGGAACTGATGGTAACAGAGAAATAGCCAAACTTCTTTTCTCACTGACACATAAATGGTGTTCCCTGCAAGTTACAGACAGGCCTGTAACAATTTTAAGTTGAATTTTCTGGAAGGCAAAGCCATTGGGTGACCCATTATTATCATCTTGCTGGTTCTGTGGTGGCCCCCAACACCAAGCCTCACAGGATACAAGGTCAAATACACATCACAAATAAGATGGTGAAGGATGCTTTCCTTTGCATGCAAGCCACCACAATCTTGAGTTCACAGTACAGGGTCATGCTGTATTTATTGAAGGGTCTACTCTGATACAAAAGACTTTCTGAACCTGTGTGGTAAGTAGACACAGCTGGGCATTCTGAAAGACTGCCTTAATGATAGTAAGAGCAGTCAGTCAGGTCACCTTTTCCTACTTGGACTGTTTTCTGCTATCAGATTAGTTGCAGGTGTCAAGGTGCTCTCCCAGCCTGTTCAGAAATTGTCAGTTGTTAGTCCTGCTGTCTCTGCTCCTGACCACATGGATGTTAGCTGGTCAAGTACTCTGATGTAGGCTGTTATCCTCCTTCCTTGTATCTGGATATTTGCACACATGTGGTACCTCTTGAAAGTTCTCCTAGGAGAAAAATATTTCCAAGGAAAATAGAGAGTGACATTTTTTACTGGGTTTACTGTTTTACAAGGTCTGAGCAAAATGATCACTCATCAAGCCTGAGAGTTCAAAAGATTTACAAAATGCACATTTATGTGGTACAACTAATTACCACAGCGTGCTGGGGAGGCCAGCAGGTAGTTGGTTCCAAACAGAGATCAGACAAATTAATCAAGTCTATTAAAATGGTAGTATGGTTGTAACTACATGGCCTTTATAAGGGGTTGAAGAAACATTTGTCTTGTCGTCTTCTGTGTCCTTAAAAGCTACTTATAACTAAAAGAAGGGAATTTGAACATACATAAACAAGCTTTGTTCAAGTGAGCATGTTTTTGCAGGTATTAAATTTGGAAAAATACTTGAGCTATTATTTTAACTTGTGAACCAAGTTTTACTTGCCTGTTTGTTTCTTAATCCAAGCGTTAGCTTATCAAGCAATGAAAACTCAAAGCTGAAATTCTCCGTTAGGAAAACTAGACTGCTTTAGTTTGTTCTAGTAGAAGTGACGTGGAAAAAAAAACCCTACTAGGTACACCTGGAGTCTTAGAGTGCATTATTGAATTTAATAAAGAGCCCTTAAGGTAAGCAGATTCAGTTGCATTATCCTGAAAGTTTTTTTATTATCGTACAAGGATTTTTAGAAATTCCTGACAAAATTAATATCACTAGACCTTTTATTAAAGACTAATACCATGAGGAGCTTTGATATATAAACTTCATAGAATACCTGAGACTGGAAGGGGCTTCCAGATGTCTCTGATCCAACCCCCTACTCAGAGCTGGTTGAGGTAAAGCAGATTTATCTGTAAAGTAGTGTGCAGATAAACTACTGATAATTGCAACTCTAGTGTCACTTTAAATAAGTTTGCCTATGTATGGAATATAATTCTGAAAGTAGATTCCTGAGGTTTTTTGTACATTGAGTTTTGCAAAATTGTTTCAATGGTTTGTGGATTAAGCAATACAGAGAACTGCTGTGTTGTGCAAGAAACTGGTGGTTGCTACAGTCTTCTCATCCCTAGCTGTGAGAGCATATCAGCAAAGATATGAAAGAAAATGGGAGTATTCATAAAATACTCCACAAATTTATTTTTAAGGCATCGTATCTATTCTGCAGTAGTTCCTGTATGGCAAGAAATAGTGTCATCTGCTTGGTTGTAAGATCTTCTACGTGATTACTTTTTAGGAATTATTTTTCACCTAATTGCATCCTTTCTGGTATCCCCTTGATGGCTATGGCTCATGGGACGTTAGTCATCAAATAAGGATCACCATTTCAAGACTGGGATTGTAAATCTACTATACAGATCTAATTGGATTTGGGAACCAGAGCAGAGATTTGTTTCAGGGCTAGTGTGGCAGTGCAGCTACATCGTGTGGTTTTTGTTTATTCAGTTGTGCATGTGTAGCATTGAGCAGGAGCAAAATACTGCATTTTAAGCAGTAAGTGGTTAAACACAGTACTTAGGCTTGCATGTTTTTTAAGTGGAATTTTCTGGAATGTCTTTTGAAGTGCCACAATGCCATCTACTGGCTCATTTTTCTGTGTTTTTTTCCCAAAGGGGTTTGGGGTTTTTTGTTCACAGCCTTAGATGTAAGGTTTCTGTGGTATTTTTAAACAGCAAAATAAACAAGCTGGCGTCGAATGAGCAAGATATTTTTGGGATGCCTATGTATGTTAAGGGAAATAATACATTACATATGTTAAACAATCACTTCTAATCTCTTGCCAGTTAATCTTGCTCTCCTTTTGTTAAAAGTAACTCTGAGCTGAGTAGTACTTAAAGGGAAAGCAGAGATTCCTCCATTATGCCCTTCATCGTAGCTTTTGTGCAAGTAGCTTCACTGTTTTCTATCTATAGTCATCCAGTTTCCCTTTTTGTTTTAATGTTTTCATACAGATAAATAGAAAGAAAACAAGGAAATGTGTAAGCTGTCAAGTCACAGAAACTGGAAAGTGTTGTAGTGGATATTATTTCTGACAGGATTCTTCACTGACAAATTCCTAGATTCAATATATTCTCTTTAGTTGGCTCCCTTCCCCTCCCCCCACCTATATTCAAACAGTCTTTTCAAGATTCATGAACAACCTTCCAAGGACCAAAATTCCATAGGCTTTCTAACAACTTTTATGGAGAGGCATCGACTAGGAAATACGGTGTTCAGTAATTAGGCTGCTCATATCGTAAATGAGCAGTGGGGAGTTCTAAGAAGTTTTGATTGGTTCTTGTTTTTAATCAGTCTGCTTCATATTATCTATAGGAGTAACCATCTGTCATCCACTTGCTGCCAAAAGAAATGAATGGGCAATTACAAACATAACTTCCAAAAAACCCTCAGAAACTGTAGATACAGGTAAACACTGTTACTTGCAGTTTCACTTCCTGCTTTTCCTGGAGAGTTTCCTGAGTAACTGGTTATTTTGTTTGTCTTCATAAAATACTCCTTCAATTTTAATTTGTTTTTCCCCTGCACGTTCAGTTTTTCCTAATAGAATTTTTTCATAATCCTGCTTTTCTTTAGTATAGTTAGGAGAAAGAGAAACACAGGTAATGGCTTGTAGCACTTTGGGTTGGTTTTTAAAGAGGTTTGTAACTCAAGTAGTTCCAGGGTTGTTTTTCAAAACAAAACAGCTAGGAAAAAGATGTCCAGCTGTTTCTTAAATGGCCTATAATGATTGTAAATTCAAACATCTGTGCCCTTCCTGGCCATTCACCCTCTAGCTCACTGACCTTCAGAAGGTCAAGTGGATCTTGCAATCCCAGTTTTTATCTGGTAGGAGCTGTATTGCTGACAGCTGCGGAGCATTTGCACTACGTGTGTGTGTGCTCGAGTGCTTTTGGTCAGCTCATATGGAAATGAAGGTGTCTGTGTTAAACTTAGTGCTGGTGTGTGGCAGTGGGTTACTGCGCTGCAGTTGGTGTGCTGTATGCTGGGAGCAGTGGAGCTGAAATGATTGTACTTGGCACCCATGTTGTTTTTGTCATATAAATGATCTGTGTCAGAGAGGTTGCACTGGGAAGCAGGTCTTGTTAGCAGCTCGGGCTTCCTAGTCCTTGCTAAACAAGCCACCCACAAGCCATATGGTAGCTCTGCTGAGGGGAAAGCCCTCTGTGGTGCTCCCATCACTGTGCTGTTTAGTTTTGGCTGGGGTGTTTTGTTTGAGGAATGCTCTACTCTATCCTGTACAGAGGAATGGAGGTTGCTCCCCACCTATATTTGGAGTAAGTGCTAACCTTTCACTCCTAATTGTTATCTGTGCTGGGAAACACCAGGGCAAGCCTCCATTTAGCATGACATTAAGTAAGGGAGAATTAGCAACACCAGGAAAGCAAACAGGATTATATTATACAATGTTTCTGTTAAAATCTCTCATTTTCTTTTTCTTCTGCTAACTGCCCTGTGCTATTGCAAAGAAGGGAGAACTAATTAAGCCAGTTGCTGAAAATGTTTTGCCACCCACACTACTGATAAGAACTCTTTGTACAGGATTAACTCTTACCAGCTGTGCTAAACCCAGCAATTTATCTTTGTCAGAAGAAAAAAGTGCTGCTATAGTTTATTCCAATTAAAC
Organism: Nestor notabilis; assembly: GCF_000696875.1. Lineage (NCBI taxonomy): Eukaryota > Metazoa > Chordata > Aves > Psittaciformes > Psittacidae > Nestor > Nestor notabilis. The sequence continues at coordinate 59,369 of NW_009944784.1, forward strand.
AAGTTAATGTAAGCTATGCCCTATATACACACAAACACAGATTTCTCCTGCTTAAAAGCTAGAACTTCTGCAAATAAATATTTTCTCCCTCATTAATTCTTAGTGTTCATAAAACTAAAGAGCACTGGGAAATCAACTCATTTGTGTATAGAACTGGCTGAACATGAGCTCACTGGCTGCAGAGTGGTTTGGTGGCAGGACACTGGCCTAAACTTGGGCAGGTTCAAGCATGAGGGCTTGGATTAGACTTGATGCTGTGCTACAAGTGGCATTTGCCTCAATGCTGACAGGCAGGGCTTATGATTCCTGCCCTGAGGGCAAGGCTGTAGGAAGGCAGAAGTCAACCCGCTTTGACCTGGAGTATTTTCAGGAGGGATGGAGTGGTTCACTGTGTTTGTGGTTATGGCTCCACGAAGACTGCTTAACAGAGTGTGATCATAGAATCATAGAATGGTTTGAGTT